>NC_057795.1:688045779-688057113 GCF_018294505.1 Triticum aestivum
CCCCCCACCTAGGGTTTCCAACCCTAGGCGCAAGGGGGGCAAGGGGGGGCGCACCAGCCCACTAGGGGCTGGTTCACCTCCCACTTCAGTCTACGGGGCCCTCCGGGATAGGTGGCCCCACCCGGTGGACCCCCGGGCCCCTTCCGATGGTCCCGGTACAATACCGGGTGACCCCGAAACTTTCCCGATGGCCGAAACAGCACTTCCTATATATAATTCTTTACCTCCGGACCATTCCGGAACTCCTCGTGACGTCCGGGATCTCATCCGGGACTCCGAACAACATTCGGTTTTCTGCATACTCATATTCATACAACCCTAGCGTCACCGAACCTTAAGTGTGTAGACCCTACGAGTTCGGGAGACATGCAGACATGACCGAGACGGCTCTCCGATCAATAACCAACAGCGGGATCTGGATACCCATGTTGGCTCTCACATACTCCTCGATGATCTCATCGGATGAACCACGATGTCGAGGATTCAAGCAACCCCGTATACTATTCCCTTTGTCAGACGGTATGTTACTTGCCCGAGACTCGATCGTCGGTATCCCAATACCTTGTTCAGTCTCGTTACCGGCAAGTCACTTTACTCGTACCGTAATGCATGATCCCGTGACCAGACACTTGGTCACTTTGAACTCATTATGATGATGCACTACCGAGTGGGCCCAGTGATACCTCTCCGTAATACGGAGTGAAAAATCCCAGTCTCGATCCGTGTCAACCCAACAGACACTTTCGGAGATACCTGTAGTGCACCTTTATAGTCACCCAGTTACGTTGTGACGTTTGGTACACCCAAAGCACTCCTACGGTATCCGGGAGTTACACGATCTCATGGTCTAAGGAAGAGATACTTGACATTGGAAAAACTCTAGCAAAATGAACTACACGATCTTGTGCTATGCTTAGGATTGGGTCTTGTCCATCACATCATTCTCCTAATGATGTGATCCCGTTGTCAACGACATCTAATGTCCATAGTCAGGAAACCATGACTATCTGTTGACCAACGAGCTAGTCAACTAGAGGCTTACTAGGGACGTATTTGGTCTAAGTATTCACACGTGTATTATGATTTCCGGATAATACAATTATAGCATGAATAAAAGACAATTATCATGAACAAGGAAATATAATAATAATCCTTTTATTATTGCCTCTAGGGCATATTTCCAACACTAACTTCACTCAAGATTATGGCTAACATTCTCTTCCTAATCTTGACTTGTCTTCTATGCTTCTCTGGTCTTGACTCATTGTCGATTCACCCCTTGTCGACTCCTCCATCTCGCACCACGACAAGTTAAATTTATAGGCTTCATTGATCGCAACAATCTCTCCCCAATTTCAACTTGGCGAATTTACGGAACACCTCAAATATGCCTTGGACTACCCAGCATCGCCAGTAACCTATGGAAAACCCCACCCGGTGAACTTGACCATTCACCCTAGCGAGATACATGCCGGCTCCTTATGGATCACACCACCCTGTGCACGACACCATGCACTCCGGCCTCATGTAGAGACATGGCCTCATTGAAGAGACTCACCTTCACTGGTTTACCGCCCCCACATAGTTGAACTTGATCCTCTCGTCGAGACACATGGACGACCTTGGCAAACTTTATCTTCAACGCCTTCTCACAGAGACGAGCACTTGGACATGACGACGACTCACAGACGCGACGACGATGACTGGCCGTGCAAACACGCACGCCTCCATGACTCTACCTAACTCCCGGATGACGATCTTGACGACTTTCCGGCACCGCACCACAGCACCACTGCTCCCGTCAACGATCTTCTTCCACCGCCTTGCCGACGACAACCCGCCGTCTCCCTCCATGTCGCTCCGTTGAACGACGATTGCATGATCCTCTCTTCGCCGCATCATCCAGCGACTTCATGGCCCGCCGCTCCTCGTCGCTGCACCACCCAGCGACCATATCGCCCGCTCTTCCTCGTCGCTTCACCACCCAGCGACTATATCGCCTACCCCTGCTCTGATACCAATTGTTGGAACTCCGCCCACGGATCGATCATATCAAATCAGGACGAACACAGGAACACGCGAAAACTTTCGCCAAAGGCACGTGTCGTGCCTTTCTCTTCCCTCTTATTATTTTCTCCTTTTCTCACGGTTTCTCCTCTCACGTGATACAAACCTGCCGAGGTGCTGCATATAAATATACGCAGGACCAGACAGACCTAGACGTACTTGCTTTGAGTCCAAACCGGACTCAGCCGGCCAAACTAACCTACGACTTGGACACGTACTAACCAACGCACATGACCAGGGACTCCTGCCTCTAGTACGTATAGCACTAGGACACGTCCAATAGCTATACTCCTAATTAACTAGCATACTAGTACATGAACTCACATACTACGTGCCATCTTCTAACTTCACTCAAGATTATGGCTAACATGTTTCAGAAATTTTTTTTGCAACGCGATCGTTGTTTCAGGAATTGTTTCTGCAACGCGACCATTGCTTCTGCAACTAGTTTGTTGTTTCAGGAATTAATGTGTCGGGAAGGCAACACGCGCGTGCGAGGAGTTAGATCGAACGGCTCACTCGTGAAGATCTGACGGCCGTCGAGGTGATGGATATTTACTAGACATCTACCGGCGGACGCGTAGCTTTGCCCACCAAGTATTGTGTGTTAGCGGTATGCAACACCAACGCCGCGTTCGTATGGGCCGGCCCATATATGCTACTCCGATCTCAGTTTTTTGGAAGTTTTGGAGAACTTCTGGCCTGATTTTTCGTACGGGCTTTTAACTTCCTGTCCGGCACGTGTCCATATCGGTACGAATTACCAACGCTCGTGCTGATATAGGACACGTCTGCGCGATGATGCTACGTGATTACGGGAGCAAGAAAAGGAAAAGCTCGAACAGATCGATCTATCGATTCACCTCTAAATTCAGCAATGGCGGCGATCCGATGTGCCGCTGCTGGCATCGCGCTCGTCCGGCGAGCAGCGGCCGGCGGCCAGCGGGGAGCGCTCCAGCAGATCTTCTCCTCGCTGCGGCCTCGGGGGATTCACAGCCTGCTCGACCGCCCCCTCGGCGCCGGCGCCCTGCCCTCGCCGACGCCGTCCATGGGACCAGCTCGCTGCGTCGTCCCGTCCAACAGATACATGAGCACCAGCCTCCTCCAGGTGATTAATTTCCTAGTATCCACGTATCTCTCATCAATCTATACCCAAAGTACATATGTGTATGCCTCTGCAGAGCAAAATTTACGTAGTTATTCTCTTTGTCCCATAATATAAGAGTGTTGTTGACACTCCTCCGTCTCATAAAATAAGAGCGTTTTTGACACTACATCTAGTAATGTCATACACTAACACTAGCTATTAATCATTGTAAAGTTCAAAGAAAAAGCTATATTAATCGTTGTACTCATCATGCGTGTTTCAGCCGAAGGGACACAGTGCGGCAACGAAAGAGCCTAGCGCCAAGGTTGCATGGTAAAGTGCAAAGACAACTATTACCAACCCTAGCAAGCTAGCTGCATGCACGTGTGCTCATTACTTGTATGTGCAATGCAGGTATAGACGGATGTGGCGGCCTCGTGAGACCGAAGGTGAAGGGGGCGAGTTCAGGCTCTGTGTGCTAACGCTCACGGCAACATTGATGTATGATGCTTGGGATTCTTACGATGAGTTTGAAAGCCGTTTCGGCGAATTTTCGAAGTGCGAGTTTTCGCGGGAGCATATTTCCCAATTCCCAACAGCTGCTTGGTCGGTACTGGACAAGACCCGTGACTCCATGCTGGAAAGAAAGCCCCCAAGTTCAGCCTGAGGAAACACTTTGACACTTGTCATACTACTAGTAATTTTTTTGTACATGCTTTGGAGGACTTCAGATTGATATATATGTCCACAGACTTTTACACAAAAATGTAAAGGCCCTTAGATCAGAAAACTCTGTGTGTGCTGAGTGCATATGCTTCCTTTTCAAAAAATAACTTCCACTTTTCCTATTTTTTTAAATAGCTTACATTCGAATGAATCAAGGTTGTTTACATAAAAATTGTAGGATGGCTAGAATATTGTGTTGTTGTATGTTGCGTTGATCTGATCCTCATATGCAGGCCTGGTCCTGAGGGGGGCGAACGGGGCACCGCCCCGGGCCCCTGATGCCACAGGGCCCCCCGATCAGATGTGTGTTGTGTACTGGGGGTTTGACCAGCGGGCGGATTGACATAGGGCGGCCAAATAAAACAGATTGCGCAGGCAACGCGTATCTCGTTCCGCGTTTGCCATGCCGAGATCCCCTCCTGGTGTGACAGCAGAATTGATCCGAGGATCTCATGTGATTTGGCCACCATCTTCTCTCAAAATTTTCTCATAGCCCACCCCATGCCCTCCCCTCCCTGGAACCCCTCAAGCACTCCGATTTCTCTTGCAGCTCTAACCAATCGCCAATCAGAAGGTTATGTGCAGCACGTACGTGCTTAAGGATTAGACTACAGCCCAACCCCGGCATACTCAGTTCAGAAAGAGATGGTATTGAGATTTGGAACTTGTGAGTCCGCTTTGATAAACTGATGCTAGGTAAGATTTGATTGAATTGATTCCATATACTAATTTTCTGATTCTGTAAATTTTAGCACGGCATGCCGTCCAATACATATGCATCCGGTGAGGAAAAAAAAAGGAACAAGCAGATGACTTTATATAGTTACAGAAAGGATCGATTGATAACTCTTTTTAAGAGTAATATGAGGAGTTGAAGAAATCAAGGCATGTCATTTGTTCTGACCGATCTACTAGTCTTAATCCAGAAGACAAGGGCACAAGGGCAACAAACAGATGGAAACAATGTAAGTGATTATGAGCACATATTTAATTCATCTTGTATAGAATTTGCTAGTTTAGACACAAAATCAATTTTTGTTATGGATATCTATGATCCAAAAAATTGGGATAGCGTAATAATTAACAAAGATATGGAAATAATAGTGGAGAAGGCGCCCTATAATAGAAGTAGATAGAGTTAGGTTTTTTTAACTGAGCTAGTATGTGGAAATTATTTGATATAAAAAAAATGTGTTCAGTGGACTTTATATATTTATTGGGAACATTTGATATAAACATATATTAATTACTATTTTCATATTTATATTGAGAGGCCCCCAGTTATAGTTTCGCCCAGGGCCCCCGAAATCTCAGGATCGGCCCTGCTCATATGGGGCATATAGAGAAGTACAACAAGAAAAAGGATTGGAGTACATCACAAGTAATTATTGGTTTAAACCAAATCTATCTCTATCTCTCCTAATCCCTAACTAATACGTTTATACTACCAACAGTTTATAGTATCAAAGTTTCGTGAAAGATGCAACTCATTTGCAAGCCAGAAAAAATAACAAACCCAAACTTTTTTCTTTCAAAATCTGAAAATGCTACCCTAGCTCCCCATTTTTGTTTGTCATCCAGACCTGAAAATCAATCTTTCAAAAACAACTTAGACATGCATGACTCACTCCAATATATACACATTTGATTATTATTTTTTGTCTTTGAAACATTTCAAGTCAGTTTTAGAATTCTATGAAACAAAGGGAACATATATATATATATATATGCTCACCTGGAGCACATAATTAGCATTTCCCTTGGCGGTATAAATTGGAATCCGAATTCAGGACATGAACTCGGATCACAGTGTATGCCATAAAATTATTTTTATATACACCATGTTGCAATCCCTTCCCATCCAACTTAGTGCGGTAGAAAGCTAAAGTCTTTGGATTCTTATACACAAGAATTTTTTATTGGTGTCACTTTTTCATGAACTAATCCACTTATATTAATTTAAGTAGGTAATTGGTCAAGCTTGCACGGTCTTTCTTTTTGGAATATAGGGGTAACTAGCAAAAAGGTCCGTGCGTTACGACGTGAGAAAAAAATACCACACGCTCTTAATTTACAAAAAATGGTCTATAATCTGAGTATTTGTAGCTACGGCCCAAACAAACATGGTCTTAACCTATAAAAGTGCAGTGTTTAAGATTTTATAGGTGTTCTATTTCAACACTGCTTAAATGTAGATTTAATCCATATAAAAAAAGGGCAATTGATCATGCATTTATTCATGTCATGTTCGGAATGGTGTGTTGTTACGGGTGAGTAAAGAAAAATGACAACAATAAACAATGACACATTAGCACACTATGGAGACATGTGTGCATCAATGGCAGTTTTCAGTATAAGAATCACCAACTTAGGGTAACTCTTGAACACTTTTTTTCACATGCATATTTTCTTAAATACATGAAGAGTTGTTAAAAAGATACATGATTTTTAATCATAAAAGAGATGTTTTTTTTTTCTGGAAAAAAACGGTTTTGTATGGCCTCCTATGGACGCAGGTACTTGCGCCCTATTTCATCACTATTTCTTGCCATACATGTCATATGTATTGGTCCATGCATGTTTCATCACTATTTATATCTTATCAAACTTGTCTTTTATTTTATTTTTGTCATGCATGCCTCCTTTTTACTTTTTTCATGCATGTTCTTTCTTTCTTCTTCTTATATATAGAAGAATAGCGCAACATCTCATCTTTATCGGATCTCCTCTGCATTTTCTCTTTTATTCCTTTTATAGCAGACATCCCATCTTTATTAGGTCCTTCGTTTATTTCTTGTCATGCATGTCCTTATTTATTCTGTGTGTTTAGCAAATTTATGTTCAATTTCATGTCCAAACATGATTTTGCTTAGGTGTTCATCCCCAATCTGAATCAGTATCGGTATGAAAAAAAGACGGGTAATGCATTGTTGATTAACGTTGCAGCCTTTTAAATTGCTAAAAGATAAAATAACATATTTTTTAATCAAATTTCATATATATAACACATCAAATTTGGAGTTACGGTTTAGAAGACATGAGTATTTAAAAAATATATTTAATATGTACTGTGATTTTAATGTCAGAAACGTTAGGGGGTATTTTATAAAATAACAAAATGGACTAAGAATACCTATTTCTTCTATTAGTAGGTATAGATAGATATAGATAATTGGCATCATAAGTTCCGTTGCACAATGCATGAGCGCCAAGTATATAGTGTTATTGCATATGTTGTGTGTATATATAACAACATATTTGCAGAGTAGGAGGCGCTTTATTTCTCTATTTTTTGAAAAAAATCATGAATTTTTTAATAATTATGCAAACTGTTTTTTGAAATCATGAAAAATTTATGATTTCTTGTTTTTTTTCAAAACTCGCAACTTTCTAAGATTTGGATTTGTTGGAAATCTTGAATTAATTTAAAGATGGAAAACAAATACAAAAATGATAAAGGAAAAAGCAAAAATGAAATAATAAAGAGCAGGGGCATCACGACCGGCACCTGGGCTGGCCCATTACTGCACACAGGAAGTAGGAGGCGCTTTATTTCTCTATTTTTTGAAAAATCATGAACTTTTTAATAATATGCAAACTGTTTTTTGAAATCATGAAAAATTTATGATTTCTTGATATATTTTTTAAAAACTCGCAACTTTCAAAGATTTGGAATTTTTGGGAATCTCAAATTAATTTAAAGAAGGAAAACAAATACAGAAATGAATCAATGATAAAGGAAAAAGCAAAAGATGAAATAATAAATAGCAGGGGCGTCACCACCGGCACCTAGGCCGGCCCATATCTGCGCACGGGGAAGGAGGAGGCGAGCACAAGAAAAGGGAATTAAAAACAACACAGCCAGGAATCGAACCACACTGCGTCTCTGCTCATGGCATATTAGTGTATCAATTTATAAGAACTATAACTGACGGTGTTCTAAAAAAAACAAATCATTTCCTTCACTTATAGGTGGCATAGCAGGTAATTTAGGGAAACTTCGGGGACATATTTTATGACGGACGACCAGAAGCAGTGGCCTTTTTATTGTTAGGAAAAGATATATGTATGTACGAGAGGTTATGTCGTTGTCGCTTGAGCAGCACGGCAGGGCTTTCATCATCGTCGCTCGAGCAACACGTCAGGGAAGAGGTAAAATCTCGAGGTAAAAGCACCAGGGGTCCTAAAACTTGTCTCCCATGTGATGATTTAGTCCTAGAACTTGCAAAAGTAAGCTATGCAGTTCTAGAACTTGCACACAATGTGCAAATTTAGTCCAGAGCCAATCAAAAACAGCCAAGTGGTGCCTGCAGCTAGATTGAGTCCGTCGGCTGCTGGACATTTGCAGTTACCCCCTTGCTGTTTTGTGGATTCAACCCGCAGTACACGCTAATTTAATACATCCGTCCGCACCCCTGTTCCCGTCCTCGCAAAGTCTCTTTTACATGAACCGGTATGTACTGGTGGAGCATCCATCACTCGTTTGCTTTTAGATGCGTGTGTACATGCTTCTTTTCACATGTATTCCCTCAGGCTTCATTTTGTATCTCTTTCATTATGTCAAGTCAGCATGTCTTGTCTATGCCTCACAACACCACTTTATGTCAGAAGGAGAGACGGAGCATAGCATGCGGCATGCGATTTATCCCCAACTGTTTATTCTATTTGGCTTCAAAAATTTAGATGATACATAACTTTTTAACCGAAACTCCATTTTTCAAATTTTATACATATTTGAAATTCTGGCAACAAGACCTTTAAAACAAGACCAATATTGGATATATTTTTTGAAACGAGATTCACATATTTCACTCGTTTGAAAATGTTTTGAAATAAGTGAAATTGTGTTTTTATAAATGAGCGAAATCTGTTTCATGAAGCGAGTGAAATTGTTTTTTCAATTCATAACTTTTTGAATTGTGTGAAATAGGTTTTGGAAATACGTTTTAAGACATTTCATAAATACAAAGTGAAATCAGTTTTCCAAATCAGTGAAATGTGTTTTTTCAAACTAGTGAAATACTGATTTTAGAATGCGTGGAATTATATTCTTTGAAATGAGTGAAACAGTAAAAGTAATGGTTCTTGAGATATAGTTTGTAATGAGTGAAATACAGTAAATGTTCAAAGCTGATTTTTCTGCTGAGTGAAATACGTTTCAATTTCTTTTTGTAAATAAGAAGTGGAATTAGTTTTTGAGATTGTAATGAGTGAAATTAGTTTTTCAAATCGGTGCAATGTGCTTTTTCAAATTTGTGAAATACTTATTTTAAAACGGCTGAGATTATATTCTTTGAAATGAGTGAAACAGTTTGGATATATTAATTTTTCAAAAATATTCAAATGAACTTTTTGAAATTAGTTCAGAAATTGAAATATTTTTTATGAAATACCGAAACATTCTTATGTTTTATGAAAGTTATTTGAAAGATAATTAAAATATGTAAAATAAAAAGTAGTTCAAATTTGTCCAAGATTGATCTTGTTTTGAAGGCCTTGTCACCAAATATTCGAATATATAAAAAGTTTCAAAAATGAACATTTGGTTTAAAACATATCAAGTATTGAAAAATATGAGGCTGAAAATTAATCCATGTGAGATGTATAAGCAGAGACTACATGCATGTGTCGTTCGTCTCCACTCTATCCCATTGATGTAGGGATGCTGGTAGTGTGGCCCTAATACCAAACAGACCTCGCAGTCAAACCTAACATCTAAGACCTGAGGTCCCAACCAGGACACCTGATGGGTATGGGACACTCACCAGTCCGGCGCACTCCTCAACCAGGACGTCTGCCGAGTATGAGGCCGCCACAGCCACGTGCCACCAATCCATCTTCAGTGATGTACTGCTGCATCTACCTTGCCCAGTCTAGCAGCCGTCGACGCCACCACGACGCCAGACAACGCCACCATCCTGCGCTTGTCCATAATCACACGCCTACCGGCGAGACTCCGCGCGCTCCATGCCGCTGAGACCCGCCGTTGTCAACGTGCCAGATGCCACACCGCTCCTCCGACGCAAAACACCACCTGTTGCCACCGGTCCCATCCTCTCCGCTCGCAGTTCTTCAAACCGAGCACCCAAACGCCCCAGGCGGCGCCTCCAGAAAGGGTATGACACACGCAGTGCTCTGCCGCCCAATCTAAGGAGATTTAAGGGTTTCACCCAGGCATGGGGTCGGGGTGGAGGGCAGGGACCTCGACGGCGCCTGCAAGGAGGAGAACGACGACCCTGGTCGTCGCCACCATCGGGATGAATGAGTCATCCAAAGTTTCCTCTGGTCCGATGTCACCTCTACCAGCCCTCGCGAACGCACCGAGGCCGACGACCGTGATCGTAAGCCACCAAGTGCAGCGGGAGAGAGCCTGCAGCGCGGAGGAGATCCACCGGCGACTCACCGCCCACGCGGTCAAGACGCCGTCCATCCACCCCCCGTGAACGTCGCCAGCCGAGGGCGTCGTCGCCATGCCTAACGGGACCGCCGCCCCCGGTCCAGGTTCCTCCACGAAGGCCGGAGTGGCGAGATCCGCCACTAGCGACGAGATCCGGCACCACGCGGCCAACGCCGTCGCCCAAGCCCGACGTCGACCGATCCCGCCGCCGTCGGGAGCTCGCATGTTGCCGGGAGACCCTCACCCTTGGATCTGGGCACCCGTGCACCGCCGCGAGACCGCCGCCTCCGGGATCCGCCAAACCGACGGGAGGGCTGCACCCCGTGGATCAGGACGCCCGTGCCACCGTGGATCCGGGAACGGGAAGAGAGACCCTCCGCCATCGCACGCACGGGTTTTGCCCGGCGCCGATCATCGGCAGCGGCGGAGGGGGAGAAGGGCGCTGGAGGGGCTAGGCGGCGGCAGCGGCTGAGCCCTCCCGAGTCGCCCGCGGGGAAGGCGACGCGAGAGGGACCAAAAAGCACGTCAACTTGGAACCGTTGTTTTGGAACCATTTACCAACACCAACTGAAGGTTGAAGTCTCTGCATGACACAACACAGTTCCCTCTTCAATATCATCCATCACCTTGCAGCATCAGTAGGCGAGCATCCTTAAACAGCAAATTAGGCTTTTCTTCTCATATTTCTTCAATGTCCATTATTTCTTAAATTGGTAGCTGCAGAAGCAATATAAGACGTTTCTGTCAGTCATACACTATCGTTACTGAGGAGCATCAGCTAAAAAAAAGGAGTTAACGAAGCACACCGAAAGTACAATGCTAACCCTGATGGCCTTCGCACACCACGAACTACTCAATATTAATCGTGAAATGTGAACATCCAATATTAAGGCGGCCAGAAAGCGGGTCAATTATGTGAGCCATCAAGGTAGAAGACTCTGAAATGTGAACATCCACTGTTATATTTCAGTTGTACATTTGGGAGGAAGCAGCAGACTGCGATTGGGCCGAAAAGTTGGACCGAGTTTCACCCAGCTTGTTTCTGAGCAATTATGAG
>NC_057795.1:688057449-688061988 GCF_018294505.1 Triticum aestivum
CTCTTTTTTTTTCTTTAAATAAAGGAGGATCTCCTTTTCCTTCTTCTGTGATGGAATGGAGTCTTGCCCTCTACAAGTGGACTGGGGGATTCTAAAAAATAAAGTGGACCGGGTGAGTGGTGCCCAAGAATATCTTGAAAAGATATCATGATCCCTACATTTTATTCTCGGTTAATAAATATTGTAATGCTCATAATGTCACCATATCATAAAAATGCTATGGCCATTTGTTTTGTAGCATTAATACTCCCAACGTCTCATTCTTGTTGGATGTGATGAACCAACAACTTTCGGTGGTGACCTATATGCCATGAAATTTCAAGGAAGTTTCATTGGTGCTATCCTATATGTCAAGAGATTTCCAGGAAGTTTCGTTCACAGGATCATACCTTAGCCTTCTGAAGTCATCTCTGGTATATGTGAAAAGGTGCTCAGGAAAGGACAAGAAGAACAATAAATAAGATATGCAACTTCCTATGAATTTCTCTCAATTGATGATGAAATGATCTTCCAATGATGCATATCCCAAGTAGTCATAGACCGTCCGGCTATATATACATGCCGATGCCTATGAGCCTGGAAAATGTTCCATTTGAAACCACTGTCTATATCAACCTACATAGATTGCATTCTCTCTTTTGTTTCATGTGGGCTATGGTGATGATGGATCAAAACGTCCTAATCGCGCTGGTGTCATATCTCCTGATGTTGATCTTGGGGCCATTGATCATAGATGTCATCCTGGTAAGCAAAAAGATCTGGAGCTTCTTGCACACATTTACAAAATACCTAGCGCATGATGACACCCTCGTCGTCGACTCTATGGTGCTTGATGATAGCCCTGCATCGCCGGCGAAAGTAACTGGCGGTGGAGGATTAACATCTCGTGACATAGAAATTGTCACGGCGAGGCTAGGTCTTACCGGGTGGAGGTACCAAGGGTGTGAAGGAATTAGTGTCGTAGATGCGTTGATGGATGGTAAGCAAGCGAGCGAGGGCGAGCTGAAGGAAGCCTTCTGTGTTTTCGACCGTGATGAGGATGGGTTCATATGCCCCGGTGAGTTGTGGAATGTGATGAGGAGGCTTGGTTGGAAAGAAGGGGCCATGTATGAGGATTGTGTGAGGATGATCCGCCCCTTCGATGAGGATGGAGATGGCAAGATCAGCTTCCTAGAGTTTAGAAGGATGATGGAGAATGCCATTTAGTTAACTAGAATGTTTTTGTTACTTTGCCTCCTTCGTGTAAAATAAGCCGTTATAAACTGTTGTATGAACAATGTGTGTCGGTATGCTACTTTTTGGCATTTAATTAAGGTTTTGACCTCACTATTTGTTCGCACCGTTTTGGGCCAAACAATTTGGCAAATATGAAAAGTATCAACCCTTGCATCTCGTTAGCAACCAGTTCGTACATAAAGTAGGAAAACGCCAACTTTACTCTCTAAAGGTTTGAGTTTGTCTCGATAGCCCCAGTTACCTTTGGTTTTGTGCATTTAACCCCTCCAAGTTCAGATATGGGATGCTATGTAAAAAAACGCTGTCAGAACTAGTGCCATAGATTGATGTGATCTGGCATTGATAATTTGCAGGGAAAATCTAATGAAGCAAACTGTGGATTAATAACATAGAAGAGAATTTCGATTCCAATTCCTGTTCTTTGGCAGATGGTGCATGATGTGCGAATGTGCATGAGTATATACGGCGCTTCTACAAACCAAGAAAAGGACATGCATTTACTTACCTGCATGTTGACGCCCCCTATATCAGTCCAACAAGAAAAGAAAAAAGGGAAATTATAGGTCACTATCTAAGAGCACGAAAGGTAACAGTTATGCCAAACGTGTCAATTCATTATATGGAAAAACTTTGCTTTACATGCATCCAACGTATAGAAATTAATAGAAGGGAATGAAATTATGGATACTTCAGCAGGACAATGAATTGACCAATATTTTGGCCTAAAAATTAAGAAAATCCTACCCAACAATTATTATATACTACCATCCCATAACCTGTGAATTCACAACATATTTAACGGAGGCGATTAAACTCAAACTCACAGTCAATCATCTTACTAGGATGATGGAAACATGTGTCAAACGACATTTAAAGTGAAATGCACCATCAGAGCATCTTCAATAAATCCCCTTTCCTTACTAAAAACTGGTATAGGGGGAGTTGGCCCAAAAAACCTGCTCCAACAGATCCCATAAACGATTAAAAAAATTAGAGGACCACATATAATCAACCGAACCTCCCCTCTATCTAGGGGAAAAGGGTTGTCCATAACTTTCCCCTCAAACTGGCAGAATGCAACAGCTAAACCACGTCCACCTCCATGCCCGTGGGCGAGCCGTGGCCCAGCAGACGACCCAAACCTTTATCGGTGGCAGTCCACCGCCTTGTCCCGCCGCCCGGCCGCACCGCAGCACCTCATCCCACTGGCACGTCATCCTAGCCGCCTTGCCAGGCCGCCTCTACACGCTGACCCGACCGCCTCTCCCAACTGTACTTCCCGAGCTCACCACTTCCTCTAGTTTTCATCGCCTTCGGATGTCCGCAACGTGTTCAATGAATTTCCTCACCCTTGAACATATAAGGTTGGACCAAGAACAAGCGGACAATAGAACCTTGCGTCTTTCTTCACTAGGAGAGATATTTGATGGATTTGATCAGACTCAAAATTGCAGTGAATTATGTTACCAGGACGAAAGAAACATACGTCAAATGATATTTACATGAGTGAGGTATGTGTACGCGACCGAGTTTAGCTTCTCCGCGCATCCTCGTCGCCCCTGCTCGGGCGACTCGGGGGCCCCAAACCCTAGCTCCGCCGCCCCCCCTTTCTTCTCCCCTCCCCCTCGCCGCCGCCTGAGGCCGCCGGCGGGCAAGCCCGGGGTGCCGCCGTGGAAGGTGGCGGCGGGGCCCTGGCGCCCCTGCCTCTGCTGCGGGGGGCCGTGTTTCCCAGGGCGGCGGCCCTGGTCGGCGAGGCGTCACCGGCCCGGCGGCAGGCGGTGGCGCGGGCGTGGACCGGCGCTCCTGGCCGTGTGGATGGCGGGTGCCCCGGTGGACGGGAGCCATGGTGCTGCAGCGGCTGTGGCTCGCGGTGGAGCCAGATCTGGCCGCCCCTGCCCCCTGTTTCGAGAGCTCCGCCCCGGCCAGATCCGTCCGGCTTCTTTGCGGGCAGCCGAATCTTGCGTCGGTGGGTGGTGGAGGCGGGGATTCGAAGACCGGGAGAAATTCCAGGCCGGCCTCGGCGGTCTTGGCGGCGGCGACGCTCTTGGCGCCGTTCCCCTCCCTGGAGGCGTCGTTCAGGTCAGATCCATCGCCCCCCCCATCCCTCTAGTCTCCCGGGTGAAAACCTCAACTCTGTTGGGCGGCGGCGGCACCCTTAGCGTCGCGTCCTTCCTGAAGGCGCCGTTTTTGGGAGCTAGGTGGGTAGTGGGCTCCTCGAAGATGCGGTGGATGTGCAGCGGCGGCAGTAGCTGGTCTTCTTTGTCTGCGACGAGATCTCCAGTGGCTCTTCGCCTACAGGGACGCTATGCTACTGCTCCTCCGTCCGTTCCGTTCCGGCAGCTCTTTCTCTTTCGTGTCCAGTTTGTGGGTGTTGGGTGGTGCGCTGCTCCATGAGATCATTCTGAGGCTAGGCGGGTGAGCTAGGTTCCTTTCCAGATGCAGCCTGCCGGTGTCTTTCCCCCCAGGTTCAAGGGTGAACTGCTACACTGTCAACGGTTCGGCGCCTTCGAGCCAGGCGAGGAGACAGGGGTCTTCTTTGACAGTGGGCTGGGAGGTCATGGCAATCCGGGGCCGCTGGTGATTTGGCGACGGCGTGCCCTCCCTCGCCGTCAGAATGGTTGCTCCTGTGCTGTCATTCTCCTTCTCCCTGGTGATTTGTATGCGAATGAGGACCTACACATCCCCGAGCTGCGTGTCTCCTTGTTAGATCATTTAGCTGGGTGTGTGTGAGGCTTGTGTGCTGCTGTCCAGCGCCTCTGTATCTTGTCATTTTTTCGTTTTCTTGTGTTGGTTTCGAGTCTGTAATCCTGGCCGGTTGATGGCTTTGTTAATTCAAAGCCGGGCTCTTCTGAAGCCTTCGTTCTAAAAAATGGGTATGTGTACGCATGCAAGTGTTAGCACCCATTTTATTTGCTAGATAATTGCACGTATGTTACAACATGGGCATTATTGTGTTTGTTAAACACTTATTTTGTAAGTGTTTAGTGGCTTACCAAAGAAAATATTATTTGATTTGGTCAGTCAATAAGAGGTGAGGCAGTTGAAGTGATTTTCGCGTAAAACCAGTGCACAAAATCAGAAGTGGGAGGAAAAAAATCAAAACAAAGGGAGAGCGTGGGTGAAGGTAAGGTTGGATGAAGGACAAGCGGACTGACAGAACCTTACGAATTTTTTTAAGTGGGACAGGAAGAGATAAGTCAATAAGAAATGAGCCAATTGAAGCAGTTTTCATGAAGAACTGGTGTGAAAAATCAGTGGTGGGAGAACAAAAACTCAAAATGAATAGATGTGGGTGGGGTGTGT
>NC_057795.1:688062322-688091908 GCF_018294505.1 Triticum aestivum
ACGATAGAACTTTACGTCATTTTAAAGTAGGATAGAGGAGAGAGAAAAAATTAGGGTTTCTCGTGTCGCCGTCGTCGTCGCCGCCATCTAAGAAATTTTGGTCCCCTCGCCTCTAGTTGCCATCTTGGTACTAAGAGGATCTCCAACAGCCGCTAAAAATTACTTTGTCGCGCGCGCTTCGCCTGGTTTTGCGCCTCATTGAGGTTAGATGTGTCCAAGAAAGAACAAGTGCTTCTCCCATTCCAACAATCTAGTTCGCTCCTCATTGCTCACCTTCCTCTCCTCCAAAGACACCTTCCTCTCCTCGGCCGCCACCCTCCTCTCCTCGGCCGCCAACCTCCTCTCCTCGGCCGCGGCATCTTGGTTTCTTGCCATTTTCCTCACCTCGTTGGCTTCTCTTCTTGCGTTGACAATTGCTTCCATAGCATTTTTGATCTCATCATCTCCTTTCCTCGTCTTCTTTTCTGTTTTGTCTTTCTTGCACTCATCCGGCCGTTTTGGCTTCGAGTATGAAACCGAGTTGGGTGTGGGGCTTCTCTTGTCGTCATCACTTGATGCATCATCCTCCTCATCATCATCATCATTCAACTCAATTGTTCGCTTGCGTTTGGTGCTCAAATGCAAATCATCCAAATCTTCACGCTTCTTCCATTTCTCATCATCCTTCAACACTTCATAGCAATGAGGCAAGGTAAAGATCCTTCCTTTCTTGATCTTCCCCTTCTTGGTTTTCCTCTCCTCTTCTTCGAACAAGTTTTGTGCAATGTGGTACTACATGAAAACAAAGCAAGTTAGCACTTCGAACACCAACAACAAGTATGATGAACATGTATGAAATGCCACTTACTCTATCGTCCTCATTTGTGCCACTTGGGTTCAACTTGTCAACCGCCTCTTGACATGCCGCCCACCTTTGACAATCTGAGTTGATTTTCAACCACCGGGACCGAAGTGATCTCTCAGAGCGGTCAATTCCACTCACGTTGCGAACATCAAAGTGTTCTTTCATCCGCCCCCAATAAGCGTCTCTACTTTGATCACCTCCAATGGATGGATCCCTCGACACTTGCAACCAAGTATTGCATCGTAAGATGTCATCGGCGTTGGTGTAATTGCCCCCTCTTCCTTTCGGCGCGTCGACAATGCCCTCACCATCCTCGTCAACCTCGAACTCATGGTCTTCAAAATGCATGTCATTGGTTTGAGACCAATGCGAATTGTTGGAGCCAACACCCATAGTAGCCATGTATGCATCATTGTTGACACTACAAAATATATAGAACAATGCAGATAAGCTATCTATATGGATGCATTCAAAAAATAACAAGAAAAGAAAAGTTGGAAAAAATTTCTACTTTTGGGGCATATCGTCGAACACGTTGTGCGCGTCGGCGGCCGGCTCAACGAGTGAGCTCGCCAGCGCTTCGGTAGCCGCCGCGCCCGTCACACGCCCTGCAAGCTTCTTTCTCCTCGCCTTCGAGGTGCCGGAGCCGTCCGCCACCTTATTCTTCTTCGCGGATGTCTTGCCCTTATTCGGCCGCGCCGCATTGGGGAGCTTCGAGGGGGCGGCAGCGGCACGGGACGGCACCGGCGCGACGACACCCGCCGCCGTGGTCATCTGTGACGGCATGAAGAGGCCGCGCGCAAGGCCGATGCTCGGGGGAGCTCCGGCGGTGGCGAGGCCAACTCTCCCCGCGCTAGGGTTTCCGGCGGCGGCGGCGGCGGGGGAGGGGTCGCGGCTGTAGGATGGGGTGAGCGGGGTGCCGGCGCGTGCGTCCATCGGGTCAAGTTCGCCGGCACTGGCGCTCGCAGGGCGAAGGTGGCGGTGAGGAGAGAGTGCGGCGCGAGCGCTCGTGTGTGCCGCGCGCGGAAGCCGGCGTCCCAAATACACAGCGCGAGTTGGCGTTTTGGACCGCACGCCCAACTACATATGTCGCGCGCGCGGTTATTGCGCGCCCACTGGAGCTTGTCTACAGGTTGCGCGCGCGCTAAAATGGCAAAATTTGCGGCACGGCGCTTGTTTAGCGCGGCTGTTGGAGATGCTCTAACAGGTGGGGGGCCTCAGATCTTCAAGACCTCTATGTTCTTCATCAACTCCTAGTGATCATCATAGTCTTGTGAGAATAAATTCCTCTCATTCTTTTGGCAGTGCCATGAGGTTAGAAAGTTTTCTGTCCTCGCGGATTCGATTATTCGGATCTGATGAGTTTGTATTGCTGTGTCAAGCTTTTTTTGTTGGTTTGATTCTTTGCGGAGGTGAAATCTTTCATCGACATCATGCTGAAGATATAGTGATTTGACGGCCTGCACTTCTAGAGGATCATCCCTGGCCCAAGTACGTTCATCGATCAAGGCTTCCCATCTGTTTAAGATGGCAATTCAAGACGCTTTCAAAAACCATTATTGGTACTGTTCGTGCGGGTGAAAGAGTGACAGCACCGTTACTTCAGTCTAATTGCAGCCTCTTTACCGAAGTCTTTGGAGTAGTTCTTCGAGCAGAGGGTGCTACCGTGAACAAGGTGTTTACAACATATTTTATTGTAAGTCTTTCTCATAGGAGTTACTTTGTATTTTCTTCGATCTTAGGTCCAAATCGGTTTACCTGTAATTGTTATGATCAATAGAGTTACAGGTGTTTCTAAAAAAAAGTAAAATTGAAGAGAAGAGGCGTGTAGTTTAGACCATGATTTACCTGCACTTATTAGTGTGATTTGACCATATTAAAGTGATTGTGTAAAATGTATTTTTTAACTAAATATATATTTTTATGTGGTAAACACATATTGACTCATCAAAGTAAACATAATTCTATGCGATATGTCAATAAGAGGTGGGGGCAGTTGAAGTGTTTTCATAAAAAGACAGTGTAAAAAATCAGGTGTGGTAGAAAGAAAACCAAAATGGAGAAGGGAATGGGAAATAAGCGTATGGTTGGATGAAAGTCGAGCGGACTCACATAATTAGTGTTTTTTAATTAAGTAAGAGAAGATTGAAATTAATGAAAGCAGCATGGCACGTGCCGTCAGACCACTCATAAAGTTGTTGCAAGATATGCCTTCCTTCGGATGCAATTACTCTCTCCGATACATGCTATTTGTCTTAGATTTCTCTAAATACAATTGTATCTAACACTAAAACAGTCTAGATACATTCATATGTAGACAAATCTAAGACAAGTGATATCGACCAAAGTGGTAAGAAATTTTTGGACAGTGAACACGACTAAGAAACATGCCAATTTTTGTTTATTTAGTTATTACTATGGAAAGGATTGAGAGAGAGACATGCAAAATAACATGGTCCCACCAATCAAAAGAAAAAACAGTCTAGATCTGTTCAGTGCTCTTACCTCTTAGGAGGTAAGTTGGAGTGAACTAAATGAGCTCAGTCAAGAAAGTTTAGCTAACATATTTTCAATACTAGCCATTCGGTTAAGACTTGGCACAAATGCCCATATTTCTTGGATTTATTTAAGCTTTCCAATGGTATTCTTTTGATGGTATACTTCATCAACTATGCGAAGTATTTGTGATGATTAAATCAATCTCAAGATATGTTGGTTCAGTCTCTCATATATGCTGAAAGAGAGGTAGGGTAGTGACGTGGCAAGGAATTTTAAACAGGGTGGCAAGGAATTAGTCAAATTTGACGTGGCAAGGAATTAGGCAAATGATTTGATAAGGCGCTACAGCTAACATATAGCAGTAGCGCGTGTCATCCCACGCTACTGCTGTACATGGCTAGCAGTAGCGAGCTTTAGTGCAGAGCGCTGCTGCTAATATCTGCAACGCTTTTTAGCAGGAAGCGCTACTAGTAAGGAAGCGCTACTGCTAACTGTATTCCCCTCGCTACTGCTAGTTTTATTAGGTTCTGTTTTTTCTGCATATTTGTTTTGTATTTGAATATGCTTTATACAATAATCTTTATCATATCATACACATACAAATGTAATCATAGCATATACGTACAAATAGTCTCATCAAATCATGTCATCATCATAATCATCATCCAACACAAAGTGGTCTCTCTTCATCATCTCAAAAATAGCGATACAAGTCTCGATTACTTGCAACTACATCGTCATCCATCTAAACAATGATATACGTGAGAAGAGCTATCACTATGAGTGAGAGCGGAACTATGCAGTACATGAGTTCATATCCCTCTCTCGCATTAGCGTGAACCTAAACTAACTACTGGCTGTCGCTAGGGAACCCGGAAACTGGTACACCTAGGCCTGACACTCCAGCCACTCGTCGTATACTCCTGGCGTAGCACTTCTTCGCCATCGATGATCTATGCACCTGCATCGTCACATGAGTGGATGATATGCAATATATATAGTTGAGCAACAGAAAGAGACAGACTTGACAAAAATAGAAGCAACATATTATAAGCATAAATAACAAAGTTCATTGTGCCCACATGCCCTAACTAGAGTGATCTTCGCTAGTTAAGGAGGACAGTTTAATTATATCACAAATAAAGTTTCGTCGTGCATAACTTAAAGTTTTGTCATACAGAAAGTATGGACTAAACGGACACATTGTCATATATCGACAATCACTCCAACATGTCGTGCCATCCATCTAAGTCAGGGAGATAGTCCCCGAGCTTAGTGAAAGGCTTCAGGTCGAGACGCTGAGCGGCTACGCGTGTTCGGACGTTTTCCTGCGATATTTGTCCTTCTTTGTAGAACATCCCTGTTTTACCGACGACCTCCTTCATGATGATTTAGGCAAGTTCGCGTTGGATGTGATAGAACTCAGCTCGAAGTCGATGATCCTCGATATCTCCGAAGTTCTTTGCCCATTGCAGAATATGGGCATCGCCGGATATAGGTGACATGCAAAGGTTCTAGTGATCCCGTCTGTACTCCAGCATGTGGTGTATGACATGGAATCCATCATTAAGAGAATCACTCGGTTGCTGGATGCAGCAGAAATCGCTCGTATGGCCAGGTAGACGTTGTCGCAGTCACCAGAACCCTATCCTGCATCGTTGCTAGCCATGTTTCCTACGATTAAATCTAGTCAATTAATTCTAGACCTAATAAAATGAATAATGGCATAAGAAAGGCCTATGTTTGTAGGATCGTTGACTCCTTCCCAGTGTGGCAAATCCCGGGCACTCAATATGCCCCACTTTGTAGCACAAGTCATGCCGAAATTCACGGAAAATTTTGGCATGACCTTGCTAAAAAGTGGACAAATCGAGAACCTGAAATTTGCCGAAACGGAAATGAATCAACATTCCGACAAAACATAGGCCACTCAGCTTCATTCCCTGGAAACAACAAAAGGCCACTTGGGCACAATCGAACCACTTCTATGTTGCATATAACACGACCACTTAAGAATATGTACATGAGAAACTACAACAGTAGATAAACATGTGCAAACACAATTGAGGAATTTGCATATACCCTGACCACTTCAAATTTGCATCTCCTAGCGTTTGACACTTCAAGAAAATCTACACAAATCTCATGCTCTCTCAAACTCAATTCAAAAACCAAATATAGATTATATTTAGTTAAGTACTGAACTAAACTTTACTCTAAACTAAACCCTACTGCCCTAATTAACATCTAGTTAAACAAACTCAATTCAAAAACTAAACCCTACTAAACTAATTAATATCTACATTATCTACTACTTAACATCTATTATTACCCTAACTAAAAAACATCTACTATTAACCATATTGCCCTAGTTAACTAGTACCATCACTACTACTAATTAACATCTACTACTACTACTAAAAATCGTTATCTATGAACCCTAGTACTAATTAACATCTACTACTACTTCTAATTAACATGGCAGAGGAAGAAAAAGAAGAGAGAGAGAGGGGGTGGGGGGCTTACAGAGAGGGGAGAGACGGTGGCGGAGAGGTGCTCGGCGATGGAGGTAAGGGTGGCGAGGGCGGGCTCGGGATCGGGAGGCAGCGGTCCTGGGCGGGCTCGGGCGGTGGCGGTGAGGTCGAGGGCGGCGGAGGTGAGGTCAAGGGCGGCGACGGTGAGGTCGAGAGCGGCGGTGGGCGGCGGCGGTGAGGTTGAGGGCGGCCTCGGGCGGCGGCGATGAGGGCAGGCTCGGACTCGGGCGGTGCGGTCGACGGCGGCGTCAGAGGAGTTGGGGGAACAGGGGAGAGAGGATGGAAAGGAGGACTTAGCAAAATTTCGAGTCTACGGGTGGTTAAGTCGAACTAGCAGTAGCGCTGTTTCGGAAACGCGCTATAGCTAAGTTAGCTATAGCGCGTTTTAGCGAAACACGCTACTGCTATAGGAAGCAGTTAGTTCTTTTATTTATCCTTACATTTTCTTTTTTTTCATTTCTCTATTTCATACTTCTTTCATTTTCATTTACTTCTCTATTATTTTTTCATTTTTCTTTTCTTTCTTAGCAGTAGCGCTCTACGCAGGAAACACGCTGCAACAACGACCATAGTGGTAGCGTGCTTTACGCGGAATCGCTACTACTATTCCTAGCCTACCGCCAACACGATGGGAATTATGGTGGTAGCTCTTTTTGAAACACACGCGCTGCTGCTATAGTTGTAGCTATAGTGCGTTTTTCTAGAACACGCTAGCAGTAGCGCCCTATTTTAATCAGCGCTACTGATATACCTCTATGTATAGGTTTTTCTCTAGTAGTGGAAAAAAGAAAAACTGAATAAAACCGGTGAAAAAATTAAAAGAACCGACAAAAAAACAAAAAAACAAAAAAAAGTATTGAAGAAAACCAGATCACAGCAAACCTAAAGCAAACGAATCCCGCTAATAGGCCGGCCTTCTCCATCTACGCCTGACGCCATAGCAACTTTCATCCAGCTATAAGCAAGATAAAGCTCTAGCACTAGCAATTATGTACGAATGTTGTAGCTGGAAATGATCAGGGCCTGTGACTTGCCAGATTGGATAAGATGATCTAGTATATGCTGTATTTTTTCAGGGCTTACCATTCTAGCCCGGGAGAAGGGCTGTGTGTTGCCTGGACAGCAGCGAGATAGAAGAACCGATCGCCTCTGACAGCCTTTGTTTTTCTTTTTTTCCAGTATTAATTATACATATTTATGTAAATAGAAAATATATAACTTCAATTATATATGCTAGATAGCGGTGCATCGAGTCCCCTGAGCCGGTGTTTACCCCATGTCTTACTCTCGCTCGCTGGCGACCGGAGCAACACTCGAGGGGGGAGGGGGGGGGGGCAGCTGGCCGCCGGACATGAGCACGGCGGAGTCATGTTAGGAAATGTTGCATGGAAAACAAAAAATTTCTACGCACACTAAAGATCTATCCGTGAAGATGGATATCTACGAGAGGGAGGGTGCATCTACGTACCGTCGTAGATCGCTAAGCGGAAGCATTTATCAATGCGATTGATGTAGTCGTACATCTTCACGATCCGTTCCGATAAAGCACCAAACATACGACACCTTCGCGTTCAGCACACGTTTAGCTCAATGACGTCCTCGCCTTTTTGATCCAGCAAGAGGAGCGAAGTAGTAGAAGAGTTCCGACAGCATGATGGTGTGGTGATGAAAGTGGTGAAACTATTTCCGCAGGGCTTCGCCAAGCACAACAGTTTTAGAGCGGATGATGAACTAGGGAGGAAATTAGAACCATACTGGGCTTCTAATTATGAGGATTAGAGGTAGTTAGGGCTAGCTCTAATTAGTCAACTTGGACCAACTAGAACTAGAACTAGATCAACTAGAGGAGGCTTAAAAACTTTTTGTTCTAGGGGCTACCCTCCTCCTCTATTTATATGTTGAGCCCTGGGGTCGTTACACTACTAGGGAAAACCCTAGCAGTAGCGCGGGTTTTGTGCTCACTAGTAGCGCGGCAGGGCGCGCTACTAATAAGGCGCTACAGCTATTGCTTAGCAGTAACGCGTGCCCGCACGCGCTACTGCTAGGACAAATAGCTGCAGTGTTTGTTCACTCCCACGCTACTGCTAATGTAGCTAGTGGCAGCGTGTTTACTCTCCATCGCTACTAGTATTCTTTTTTTATTTTTTTATTTTTAGTTTATTTATGCGCCATCGTACAAATATTAGTACAATACCAGTTATGAGGTTTACATCATTATGTCTATAACTGTGTGCCAAATGAAGGTGGATTAGGTTCAAGTGGAGGCAATATGTGGTGCATGTCAAAAGTATACTACTAAACCAAACTTGATCTAGTTTGGACTAGTAGTACTTTCGATGTGCACCACATGTTGCCTCCACTTGAATCTAATCCGCCAGCACAAGCTATTTAATCATCATCATAGTCATAACATCAACAGTAGTTATTTAATCATCATAGTCATAGTGTAGCACATCATCATCTTCAAACTCATTCTAGCTAGCTAATCACCATCAACACTAGTTGCGGTAGCTATCTAATCACCAGCAATACTAGCTAATAAAAATCATCAGAGTCATTGCCACCAACACTAGCTAATCACTCCTGCTGCTCTCTCTCTCTCTCTCTTTCAGGTAAAATAACATAAAACATGTGTAGCACTCGTTCTTCATCAAGTTGGAGCATGCAGATGAACATGTCTCCTAATCGTGGGATGCGCTTGTGATTGTTGTCCCCTAGTACTCCTCTGCGATCGTTCATAATTTTGCTCCAATCTTTCACCAATAGTGCATTATAGGATATCTTGGCCGTAAGCTAACAATTCTCATCTGACCTTTAGTCTTGATCCAATGAGGCACAACACATTCAGCGGGAGTCCCTGTTGAAGAACATCGTATAGTAACATACTTAGCAATGAAGTTTAGCTTAAAAATAATGTATGCAAAAGATGCACTGAGTACAAATAATAAAAATCTTATCATCTTTCCTAAATAGATGTGACCGTAGTTCAATACGAACACTATTGGTCGCACGTTTTGAGTACTAAGATTTGCAAGTCCAAAAAAATAATTTGTCTTGATAGTATGAAGATCCTCAAGCCATGAAACATAATGACTTATCTCCTCGCAGTTTAGTTCAGCCCCGGGACAGTAGTAGGTCATGTCTACCAAGCGCTGGACATGTTTGCTTGATTAGAAATATGCTGTCAATAGAAATTAGTTGTCAACTATTTTTGAATAAACAATATCAAAGACATAAATATGGTTGAGAAACTCACATTTTGATAGAACTGGAGGCGTCTGCACATCGACCCAGATGTTGGTATTACCCTCAATACCATATTCCGGACGAATATCAAAGGTGATAACCATATCAGGCTCAAATGCATAAATCTTGCATAGTGCTCGCCATGTTTTGCATCCAAAATAGGTGTAGTCGTCTTCGTTGTATAACTTTGCATAGAAAATATAACAATGCTCGGTCTTCAAATAAACTCTCTTTACCTCCATAGTAGTTGTCATAGAACTGAAACCTATCTTATCCAATACAAAAACTCTTGCATGGCAGGGGATACGCTAGTAGAATAGTAAAAACAATATAAGTTGAAGCAAATGAAACAGATGTCATGCTTAATTACGAAAAAAGATTTGTCGTTGTGACTTACTGTATCCACTTCAAAGTTCTCGTCCAGCTTGATGCTGAAGCGCCTATCATCATCTAGGAAGATTCCGTCGCACAGGTCGCGCTCATCTTCGCAGTATTTGCAAATACCGAAATCCTTTCGTTGTCAGACATTTCCTATGTTTATAGTTAAAACATTAATTAAAAATCGATCGAAGACAACTATCAGGATACTCAACACACAAATCCGGGACACTCGATGTTACCTACATATTCTGGCACAAGTCATGCCAAAATTCACGGAAAAATACGGCATGACCTTTGCTAAAATAGGACATATCGAGCACCTGAAATTTACCGGAACGGAAATGAATCAACACTCCGGAAAAACATAGGCCACTCGGAGGTGTAACCTGCAAACATGACCGGCCACTTGGGCAAGCACATATCCTATTTGAGCAACACAAGATATACATTTCAAAATATCTTATAGGACTCAAATTAGCATGCATTCAATAAGCAAAAGTAAATCATCTCATGCGTCCGTATATCATCGAATATTATCACTAATACATCCTGAATAGTATCATACATATAACATCACTAATACAACTAAAACCCTAGCACACGACGGGTATCGACGCGCGCGATGGACACTCACAGAGAACGAACCATCACGGGATCATAGCTCCAGTGAGATCCTTGGAGAACCTGCCAGGTATTGGAGAACCTGTGCTCCAATGCAAACAAGTAGCGATGGACGTGCGCGTCCTCCTCACTGACACGGTGACGCACCACCTCCGCAGGGTCCTCGAGCCTCTGGACCGTCACTAGCCCACGCGACCGCCACGAAAGAAGGTTCGGGTCAACGACAGGCTGGCTCCTCACCAACCTGCGCCCCCCGGTAGGTAGCGCCTCCCAGTACCACCCCGGCGGAGCCCAGTCCCGGACATGGCCCATCTGGTCAAGAAGGTGTCGTCCTCCGCCAACTCGACGACAAGGATGCGGGATAGGCATCGTCCACATCGATGCGGGAAAATTGCTTTAACTAAAAAAATAGCAACAAGTTCTTACTAACTAGTTCTATTAATTCAATTAGTTCTTACTAAAAATAAACTTACTATAAATAAAAATAAACTAGTACCTAATTAGTACCTAGTTCTTACTAACTAATTAGTACCTAGGAACTACTGCCCTAATTACCATATAAGTATCCATTTTTTAACTAGGGTTTGTACTACCTAATTAAATAGGGTTAATACTAATTGTAATTAACTAACTAGCACTAAAAATAGCCTAGGGATCATACTAACTAGCACTAAATAGCTAGGGTTCATACTAAGCAGAGAAGAGGAAATGGGAGAGTGCTTACAGAGGGCGGGGAGAGAGATGGGGTCGGGGGAGACGGCGGCACCGAGGCGCGTCGAGGTGGGGTCGGGGGAGACGGCGGCGAGGCGGGTCGAGGGAGACGACGGCGGAGAGCGAGGGCAGGGGCTCCGGCAAGGTCGAGGTCGAGGAGGAGGAGGCACAGGCGCGCGACGACGTCGAGGGGCAGACTCCGGCGGAGAGCGAGGGCAGGGCCTCCGGCGAGGGCGAGGGGAGGGGCTCCGGCGGAGGCGACGAGGGGGAGAAGAGAGAGTGGGGAATTGGGGGAGGAAGCAGAGGAGAGGGAAGGCCGCGCGGGGGGTTAGGTGAAAATAGCTTTAACAGTAGCGTGGGGAGCGAAAACGCGCTGCTGCTAAAATCCATAGTAGTAGCACTGTTTTTAGAAGGGCGCTACTACTATACCTAGCATGTCGGGAACGGTGTGGCAATTATAGTAGTAGCGCGTTTTGTTCTTGACGCGCTACTGCTAAGTAGATAACGGTAGCACCCTTTAAGCCAACGTGCTACTACTAAGTAGCAGTAGCGCCTCATTCTAACACGCGCTACTGGTAAAATTC
Organism: Triticum aestivum; assembly: GCF_018294505.1. NCBI lineage: Eukaryota > Viridiplantae > Streptophyta > Magnoliopsida > Poales > Poaceae > Triticum > Triticum aestivum. The sequence goes on from NC_057795.1 coordinate 688,073,743, forward strand.
TGTGTATAAGGTTTTCCCTAGTAGTGTTACTTGGGGAGAGGGCCTCCCCAAAGTCGGTTTGGAACACAAGGAAGAGCCATTCTCATATTTCAGCACCAGACGCCACGGTCCTCGGCATCTGGCCCAGATGCCATGGTCCTTGGCGTCTGGCGTCTGGTCCTCGACCTGCGCAAAACTTCCTTTTGCACCGACCTAAAGCCCTGTGGGCCTTACCCCTTGGCCCAACTATCATCCTATATATCAATCTTTACCTCTAGACCATTCCGGAGCTCCTCGTCATGTATGTGATCTCATCCGGGACTCTGAACAACATTCGGTCACCAACATACATAACTCATATAATACTATATCGTCAATAAACGTTAAGCGTGCGGACCGTACGGGTTCGAGAATGATGTAGACATGACCGAGACGCTTATCTGGTCAATAACAAATAGCGGGATCTGGATGCCCATATTGGTTCCTACATATTCTACGAAGATCTTTATCGGTCGAACCATTATGACAACATACGTTGTTCCCTTTGTGAGTCGGTACCTAATTCAATCTCGTTACCGGCAAGTCTCTTTACTCGTTCCGTAGTACATTACCTTGTAACTAACTCCTTAGTCACTTTGCTTGTAAGCTTCTTGGGATACTGTATTACCGAGAGGGCCCAGAGATACCTTTCCGTCATACGGAATGATTAATTCCAATCTTGATCCATGCCAACTCAACAGACACCTTCGGAGATACCTGTAGACCACCTTTATGATCACCCTATTATGAAGTGGCGTTTGATACACACAAGGTATTCCTCCGGAGTCCGGGAGTTGCATGATCTCATGGTCGAAGGAACATCTATTTCACATTAAGAAAGCAGTAGCAATAAATTGAACGATCATATGCTATGCTAACGGATGGGTCTTGTCCATTACATTATTCTCTTAATGACGTGATCTCATTATCAGACGACAACTCATGTCTATGGTCAGAAAACCTTAACCATCTTTGATCAGCGAGCTAGTCAAGTAGAAGTTTACTAGGGAGTTAGTATTTGTTTATGTATTCGCACATGTATTTAAATTCCGATAAATACAATTATAGCATGAATAATAAACCTTTATCATGATTAAGGAAATATAATAACAACCACTTTATTATTGCCTCTAGGGCATATTTCCAACAAGTCAGGCGAGCTTCACTTAGATTAAGTTTCACGTTGCATGTAATTGTATGGATTTGAGATTTCATAATTGAGGTATCCGGTTGTGGAAATGATTATTTGAGGTGTGATAGGTCACTGGATTTGCCAAGTCCAGCTTTAAATGCTCTGATGACTGCTTCATGTGAAAAGTTCATCTGAAATCCATAGCCTCTATTGGGAGGGAACTTCAGTAAACTCTCAAGGAGATGGTTACGCAAGTATAACTAACTTGCAGAGTTTTATTTGTTAGTGTTTGTATTAGCGGCCCAGGCGAGGGAGTCCTAGCTGTCACGGGTGCAGGCGACCTAGCTGTGGGATTCTCAGCTGCTGGGGACGTCATGGACACGTCTGTCCCATCTACACCGGCGATTCAGTACTGCTTATGATTGCATCCACCTCCTGTTCACGCACCATCACCAGCGCCTGCTCCCGCTCCTGGGGAGTGGCATAGTCTGTCTATTGTAACATACTGATGGCACAGTTGCCTGGTTTGCAGCTTGTATGCTATCTCGGATCCGACCCCTGAACCCGTCATTATCAGGCTACTATGAGTATTCCACCTGACGGATTGCTATATATGGAACAAAAGTATCATACTCTCTTTCCCAATAAAACATTGTGTTTGGTTCCTCCTCCTCCAGGTGTTAATATCATTGACTCCAAATAGGTGTTTAAAGTGAAGAAGCATTCTGATGGCTTCATTGAGCACTAGAAGGCCCGCCTGGTTGCAAAAAGTTTTAAACAACGCTATGGTCTTGATTACGAGGATAAATTCAGTCCAATTGTCAAGCCCACCACCATTCTTCTCATGCTATTCTTGGCGGTTACTCATGGCTGGTCTCTCCAATAGTTGGATTTTCATAATGCCTTTCTTCATGGTGAGTTAGAGGAGAAAGTTTACATGAGGCAGCCACCAGGTTTTATTGACCCAGATCATCCTCATCACCTTTGTCGCTTGGACAAAACACTATATGGTCTAAAGCAGGTTCTTCGTACTTGGCATGCGCTTCTTGCCAGTGCTCTCCGTGTTTGCTAGTACCTACATGCAACTCGAGACTAATATCGATCTGCTATCAAGCACATTCTTCATTATGTTCGCCTTACAGCCTATTATGGATTACATCTTCGGCCTGCTCCCTCTCGTGTTCTTTCAGCTTTTTCAGATGCAGATTGGGCAGGCAACCTGATGACCGGCGATCCACGAAGGTATATGTGGTATTTCTTGGTCCTAACTTGATTGCCTGGAGTGCTCGCACCATATCTCGTAGCAGTATAGAGGTTGAGTACAAGGCTGTAGCCAATGCGGCCGCAGAACTTATTTGGGTACAATCTCTGCTTCATCAGGTGTGAGTACCTCAACGACAGCCACCGCTTCTTTGGTGTGATAACATTGGTGCTACACACCTTTCTTCCAATCCGGTATTTCATGCACGAATAAAACACATCAAAGTTGACTACCACTTTGTAAGAGAACGTGTTGCACAGAATCTACATCAGAGTAAGGTCATCTTCTCTAAAGATCAACTTACGGACATCTTCACCAAGCCATTGCCGTTACCTTTGTTTGAGCACTGTTGGGGCAATTTCAACTTGTGTAACACGGTTGAGATTGAGGGAGGGTATTAGATTTCATATATGACTTGTACTCTGAATACAACTCGTACATGTACATGTAACCTTGTTTTTTTTCGGAAGTGAGGACTCCACGGCCTCTATATCAGAACGATGCATACGGTCACACATGTAACCTTGTTATATATATATGAATACAAGGCCACCTTGAGAGGTAGAGCAGTTGACCCAAAATCATCTAAACCAAGCGTTAATAGTTTGAAATCAAGTTTGCAGCAAGGAACTTTTGGTTGGAAGATTGATTATACAATTATGAAGAGAAAATCTAGCTTCCTCCATTCTTAACGTATAAATTGAAGAACTTTTATACTGTATTTTCCTTTGACTCAGTACCCCACCTGAAACAGTCCATACGTATCTTATTTATACATAAATAAGAGTGGGGTAGAGGTTCAGGGATGCCGGCCAGAACATGCCGTGCAGCTCTAGCACAGTTTTTGGCAAACTAGATTACACCAGCTCCTTAGGAGCATGGCGATCGTAAGAGGGTGCAGTGTCAAAAGCCTCCTGTTCCGGCTCTTCCAGGTGATCGAGAGTACCGGCCAGCAGGATGGAAGTGTTGGCTAGCCTGCGGTGCAGATGACGCAGAGGGGATAAAAGCATGACGGGGACCGCAGATGTCCTCAAGGGAGCCGGTCGCAGTGGCGCGCACAGCGGTAAGCCAAGGGTGCGGTGTAAGCCGGCGAGCCGGGCGCAGCCTACGAAGAGGTGCACAGCATCTTCGTCCTCAACTGTGTAGAAGCGGCAGGCAGCGGTAGAAGCAATGCTCAAGCGATCCAGAAAGCTTCGTGTGAGTATTACCATGCGGAGCAATCCAGAAGAAGATCTAGACCTTTTTGGGAGCAAAGCACTCGCCAGGGTGGTGGAGGAGAGTGTAGACGCCGGGGGTGAGGGTTGGCGAGTGAAGGTCGACGACTCTCAAATGTGAACATTTTCGCTGTACATCGCGAGGGAATCAGCAGCCTGTGAGCGATTGGGCCCAAAACTTGGACCGAGCTTCTCCCGGCCTGTTTCCGAGCAATTACAAGTTTATTTACATCGCTTTTTCCCCTAAAAAAACTTGTTTCTTTCTTTATTTCTGTGGAATGGAATTGTACCCTCTACAAGTGGACGGAAAATTCTAAAAAATAAAGTGGACCGGGCGACCAAGAATATCTTTTGAATGATCATTGTATTGTACTCTTGGTTAATAAATACTCCCTCTGGTCCTTTTTACTCTGCATATTCGGTTTGTCTGAAGTCAATCTCATCCAACTTTGACCAAGATTATATAAAAAATTATAGACATTCACATAACAACACCAATATCATTAGATTCATCTTGGAATATATTTTCATATTATATTTATTAAATATTATAGATGCTAATAATTTTTAATATAAATTTGGTCAAACTTAGCAAAGTTTGACTTTCGCCAAAACCAATGTGCAGAGTAAAAAGGACCGGAGGGAGTACAGTGATGGTCATAATGTCACCATATGACCAAAATGGTGCGGTCCTTAATTTTGTAGCATTAACTCACATGTCTCGTTCTTGTTGGAGAGATGATGAACCAACAACTTTTGGTGGTGTCCTATCTACCAGGAAATTTCCAGGAAGCTGCATTGGTGGTGTCCTTTATGTGCAAGAGATTTCCAGGAAGTTTCGTTCAGGGTCAAACCTTAGCCTTGTGAAGTCATCTTTGATATATGTGAATTAATGCTCAGGAAAGGACAAGGATAGTAATGAATAAGATATCCATCTTTCCTTTGAATTTCTCCGAAATGTTGATGGAAGGCCGCATCTTTCAATGCTATATATATGCCCATGTCTCTGAGCCTGGAAAATGTTCCATTTGCAACCACTGTCTACATCAAGCTACATATATTTCATTCTCTCTCCTTTTCATGTGGGCGATGGTGATTATAGATCAAAACATCTTAATCGCATTGGTGTCATCTCTCATGATGTTGATCTTGCGGCCATTGATCGTAGATGTCATCCTGGTAAGCAAAAAAATCTGGAGCTTCTTGCGCACACTTACAAAATACCTAGTGCATGACGACACCCTCGCCGTCGACTCCGTGGTGCTTGGTGATAGCCGCGCGCCGCCGGCGCAACTAGTTGGCGGCGGCGGACTGACCTCTGGTGACATAGAAATTGTCACGACGAGGCTTGGTCTGACCGGGTGGAGGTACCAACCCTGTGAAGTAATCGGTGTCGTAGATGAGTTTATGGACGGTAAGCAAGCGAGCGAGGATGAGCTGGAGGAGGCCTTCTACGTTTTTGACCGTAACGAGGATGGGTTCATATGCGCCGGGGAGTTGTGGAATGTGATGAGGAGGCTAGGGTGGAAAGAAGGGGCGATGTATGAGGACTGTGTGAGGATGATCTGCGCCTTCGATGAGGATGGAGATGGGAAGATCAACTTCCTAGAGTTTAGAAGGATGATGGAGAATGCCGTTAAAGTACCATGTGTTTCGGTGTTTCATTACTCTGCTCCCTTACTGTAATAAGCCGTTGTAAAATGTGGCATGAACAATGTGTGTTGGTATGCTAATTTTTGGCATTTAAATAAGGTTTTTACCTCACTATTTGGCGGCTCTGCTTTTTACCAAATAATTGGGCAAATATGAAAAGTATCGAACATTGCATCTCGTCAGCAACCAGTTTATACTTGTAGTAGGAAAAGACAAGCTTTACTCTCTAAAGTTTTGACTTTGTACCCGCAAAAGGTAACAATTGTAGTGAAAGTACCAATTCATTATATGGAAAGGCATTACTCTACCTCTACGTGCATCCACTGTATTGCATCCACGGTTTTGATTGCACGCATCTAGCGGCTAACGAGGCGGCTGTTTTCTGGCTGCCTACAACCGGATGGCGCCTAGCAGCCGCCAAATGAAAGTATGGATACTTCAGCGGGACACGGAGTTGACCAATATTTTGGTCGGATATAAATACTTTCCAACGGGTAGGTTTTCATATATACGTGACAACATTTTGCATGCTAGGTAACGATGTTTTTCTATTCAGTTCCGATACATAGTGGCTGTGGCTCTCATATGAATGAGAGTTAACTAAGTTTCATCTAACTCCTACATCATTTTATTATATGCGTAGATTTGTGTGGATTTCTCCTTTTTCTTTTTTAATTAATCAAGTGGTATAGGTGTTAGATGTGACTTTGCTAATTTTCATCTAGATGAGTAAAAATTAGCAAACCCAATAATCAACATAACTACCATATGTTTTCGAAAAAATAATTATCTCATACATGTAACTTCACAGCATATCAGACTCAAAGTTGCACTGAATCGCGTTACTAGGATGATGTAAACATGTGTCATAATGATATTTATAAGAGTGTAGGTTGTGTATCGCATGTGTTGACACCCTTTTTTCATGATCTTCAATTAATGGAAGGAGCCTAGCCTGCCGGCAGTCAAAAAACTCATAATGTTGTTTGTAAGGCATGCCTTCCTTTGGATGCAATTAGTGAAGAGGTTTTATTGTGGATCTTTTATCTAACAACCTAAAGTGGCATAACTTAATTTCAAATATGAAGTTGTTTACCACACATACTGTGTGATAATTACTAAAGAGATTTCTGACCGGTCAACTCTGTTAAGAAACATGCCAATTTTTCTTTCTTTAATAACTATCAATCAAATGGATTGAGAGAGGCAACCTACTACAATAGGGGTTATAACAGATGTGCAAAAAACATCGCCCACCAATAACAAGAACAAACGGTCTAGATTTGTTCGGTGATCTTTCCTATTAGGAGGTAAGTTGGAGCGCATAACAACAACTCGAATCGAAGAAATGTTCTCTTTTGCACCCTGCAAAGTATGGGATGACCTGAAAACGCGCTACTCAAGATGCTATCTCCCAATACCCAATTGCCCATCCCTCCCACTGACGCATAAGAAGTTCCATCTCTCCCCCGGTTTCCCTATGGCCCTTAGTAGTGCGGTTGATCCTTGTCCGGCGGGAGGGCTTCTGTTCCTTTATTAGTTAGGTTTAGTATCTTTTCCGGGGAGGTGAGCCAACACTACTAGGGAAAAGGCTAGCAGCAGCGCGGGTTTTAGGTGTATCAGTAGCGCGGGGGAGGGCGCTACTAATAAGGCGCTACAGCTAACATATAGCAGTAGCGCGTGGTCACCGGCGCTACTGCTACACAAGTGTAGCAGCAGCGCGGTTACTGGGAGCATGCTGCTTCTAGTAGCTCTAGCGCCCTTTGCAGCAATGCGCTACTGCTATAGCGGCGCTGCTGCTAACTTCTATACACTCGCTACTGCTAATTTAACAGGTTTTTTGTTTTTTTGGCATATTTGTTTTGTATTTGAACAGGCTTTATAGAAGAATCTTTAGCACATAGAAATGTCATAATGATACACATACAAATGCCTGCGAGACCACGAATATAATCATAGCATATACATACAAATAGTCTCATCATAATCATCATCCAACACAAAGTGGTCTCTCGCCATCATCTCGAAAATAGCGATACAAGTCCTTGATTACTTGCAAATACATCGTCATCCATCTAAACAATGGTATACGCGAGAAGAGCTATCACTTTGAGTACATGAGTTCGTATCCCTCTCTCGCATTAGCGTGAACCTAAACTAACTACTGCCTGTCGCTCGGAAACCGGAAACCGGCAACACCTGGGCCTGACACTCCGGCCACTCATCGTATATATACTCCTGGCGTAGCACTTTTTCGCCATCGATGATTTATGCACCTGCATCGTCACATGAGTCGATGATATGCAACATATATAGTTGAGCAACAGAAAGAGACAGACTTGACAAAAATAGAAACAACATATCATAAGCATAAATAACAAAGTTCATCGTACCCAAAATGCCCTAACTAGAGTGATCTTCGCTAGTCGAGGAGGAGGACGGTTTAATTACATCACAAATAAAGTTTCACTGTGCATAACTCAAAGTTTTGTCATACGGAAAGTATGGACACAGACACATTGTCATATATCGACAATCACTCCAACATGCCGTGCCATCCATCGAGGTCAGGGAGATAGTCCCCGAGCTTAGTGAAAGGCTTCATGTCGAGACGCTGAGAGGCTATCCATGTTCGGACGTCTTCCCACGACATTTGTCCTTCTCCGTAGAACATCCCTGTTTTTTCGACGACCTCTTTCATGATTATTTGGGCAAGTTCGCGCTGGATGTTATAGAACTCAGCTCGAAGTCGATGATCCTCGATATCTCCTATGTCCTTTGCCCATTACAGAATATGGGCATCACCAGATCTAGGTGACATGTGAAGGTTCTGGTGATCCCGTCTGTACTCCAGCATGTGGTGTAGGACATAGAATCCATCATTAAGAGAATCGTTCGGTTGCTGGATGCAGCAGAAGTCAGTCTTATGGCTGAAGGCGGCCCTGCCGCCCCTTCTCTTCTTGTCCCTAACCTCTCCACCCCTTGCTTGGTAGTAAAACATAGCACTGTCGAGAACATCTTTGATGTGGGTGTAATCCTTTTTGTGAATGTTCTTCGACGAGTCCAAGTAAAGAGCGTGGGAGAATCGGGGGTAGAGGATGATGAGGACGGCGCGCCCGCCGCTGCGCAAAATAAGTACACCTCAAATTAATTAGCCTCCACCGTGCAAATGAATTATTGAAATCGAAGGAAGGATAGCACCGCGGATGACTTACACGGGATGATAAGGCACGAGAATCGCCTCCTTGTCCTTATTGGCGAGCATGAAACTGATGATGTAATCCCTCGCGTATTCACGCTGCTTTGCACATACTCCCAAGAAGCTCTCGTGCATGTAGTACGGGTCAGCGACACAGATATGACGTATCTGCTCAACCCCAATGATGTAGTTCATGTGCAAGGCATAAAGGCGGACAAACGTAAAATCCAGCTTCTTCACGTGAAACATGTCGAATATGTAATCGAATCGGAGGAAGAACTTATCCGCAGGGAAGCTGTCGACGTACGACATTTGCCGCGGAACGTTAACCACGTAGAGTGGGTATCCTGGATCTTTCGAGGCGATGAGGCATTTCTCTACCCGCAGCACATCGTCATGAAGTCTCCTTAGATCGCCGAATCTGGCCCGTAGCGCTGTTGCAGGTAGGATTGGTTGACCGGGGATATGCTATTTATCCGCATCGGGGATATCTATACGGTTCTGAAGCCGAGGCTGCTGAGGCGGCTGGATCATAGAATCAGCTTTTTTTGCTTTTCCTCACTCTCTTCCTAGACTTCTTTACTACCGGAAGGTCGTCAATAATACGTTGAGACGGTAATTCAGGCACCGACTCATGACGCTCAAACCCTGAGGAGGCGCCAGTATAGACATACTGTTCAGCGCCATCGTCATTCTCATCCTCATCCATGGCGACGTCATCAGCGACTAATGGAGCCTCCTTCTTACCCCATCCGCTATCACCCAACCCGACACCCGACGCTAATTGGGTAGGTGGGGTGTTCATGTTCATACCTTGCTGAGGCTGCATGCTCGTGGGTGTGCTCCCGGCCGCCTCCAGACGAAGCAGACTCTTTGGCCACAACAGGACCCACCCATTGCAACAATCACCAAGCCACTGCGGTGTCTCCTCGTCATCCACCAGTAGTGTTGGAGGAGGCAAATTCTCGTGGCCCGGTTCGACACTGGCCAAGGAAACCTTGAAGACGTTCGGGGGGATCGGCCGGTTGTGGAACAATGGTTCCTTCGGCTTCATTATCGTCGCCTTCCCCACGGCCACCTTCTGGTCTCCGATGGTGTACAATATGGTGCACGGGGTTTCGTCGGCCTGCAAAGAAAAGTCTGCGACGTGAGACATCCGAAAGGCAACGAAAATGGGAGATTATATATTTATATTGAAGGGGGCCGGTGTGATAGATACCGTGAGGGCGTCGAGCTCAGCCAAAGACGAAGCACCGCCGAGCACGTCCGGTGCGGGAGCCGGTGCGGTAGCCGGTGCGGGAGCCGGTGCGGGAGCAGGTGCTCCCAAGAAGTCAGCAAGGGGTAAGTCCTCTGCATTTTTTTCTGAATTTTTCCTTGTCCAAGTGATAACGCCCGTCACCAAGGAAGTAGACAAATCTGCAACCACCTGTTTTACGGCAGCTACCGCTGTTGCGACTGTCTGAGATGATTTCTTCTCAACCGCAATCTCAACCTTCTTGTCGATGTTTTCTTCAGTTAACCTCCGTCTTTCCTTTCTCTCCTCCGTGGTCTCACGGTAGTACTTCTTCCACGTGGCGCCGTCTTCGACACCGTGCACGCGTCCATACGACGGTCGAGTATCCACCGGTTGTCGTTTCAATATGTTCAACGCCCGGTTGAATGGAGTGTCCCACTTGGGCCTCGCCAATGCCTCAGACGGCGAGTCGCTTTCGGCCGCAATCCAGTGCTGCTCTCTCTGCAAAAGGCACAAGGATCGTTTACAAATATGACTAACGTGTGCAGTCGAATTGATCAGAAACTAAAATTACCAGCAGTCTCATGAACTCCGTAATGACCGGTGTTGTCTCGTAAACCTTCTTCACTGGGTCCCAACGGTGCCGGGCCCTCAGGTCGTCACGCTCCTGCGGGACGGTGAAATCCGCCAAGGGGTCTGGGATGCCTAGACTCGCGGCTTCCGCGTCATCCTTGGCCCATTTGGACCTCTTTCCGCCGTAACCACGGCTTCCGAGGTGGTGGCTCCTAATGTTCCTCTTTTGAAACCCCTTCATGTACTTAGACTTTTTTTTGGCAGCTTCGGCCTCGCAAGCCTCCTTGAATATTTGAAACTGCTCTTCCGTGATTGTCGGATTATCCTTTACAATCTCGGAGTAGGGTTCCCCGTCGTTGATCTTTGCTTTCACTCAATTTTTCCAGGCGGCCAACGCGTCGCTAAACTTGGTCATGGCGTGTTTGTTTATCTTCTTCATTGCCGGGTCCTCATCTGGATCTTCATAATCCTTCTCATTCCGGCCCGGGAACAAGAATATCTGGTGAAACTTCTTTAGGAGGGAGCTCCTCATATTTTCTATCTTCTGTAGTTTCTCATCATTGATGGTGGCGGTTGTCCGTACGATGCAGCCAATTTGATTGTCGTAGCACGCGCGCGCTTCCTCGGGCGCCTTTGGCTCAAAATTGTCGTCGTCCACCTCCGTGACCACCAGTCTAGTAGTCCTGAGTTTGTTAGGAACTCGTTGCCTCTTTGCTTTCGGTTCTACACCTACACCGGCTCCGCTCCCCGAGGAAGCACCGGTCTCAGCGCCGGTCTCAATGCCGGTCTGAATCTCAGCGCCGGTCTCAGTCTCAGCACCGGTCTGCGTGTCGGTCTCAGTCCCCGATGCCACCGGTGGGCCCAACAACAACATCGGTTGATCGTCGGTAAGGCTAAAATATTCGTCTGTCGCCAGGTAGACGTCGTCGCAATCACCAGAACCCCGTCCTTCATCGTTGCTAGCCATGTTTCCTATGATTAAATCTAGTCAATTAATTCTAGACCTAATAAAATGAATAATGACATAAAAAGGACTATTGTTTTGCAGGAATGTTGACTCCTTCCTGGTGCGGCAAATCCCGGGCACTCGATATGTCCTAGTTTGTAGCACAAGTCATGCCGAAATTCACGGAAAATTTCGGCATGACCTTTGCTAAAAAGTGGACAAATCGAAAACCTGAAATTTGCCGGAACAGAAATGAATCAACATTCCGGCAAAACATAGGCCACTCAGCATCATTCCCTGGAAACAACAAAGCCACTTGGGCACAATCCAACAACTTCAATGAAAAGATATAAAATGAGCAAACACTATTGAGGAATTTGCATATAACATGGCCACTTCAATGAAAAGATATCTGTTTGACCAAGTTTTTGAAAAGAAAAACAATTCTGTTTTTTGTTTATTGCTAAATGCCATAGCTACTGTTTTTTATTTATAACTAAATACTTTTGTTTTTTGTCTAAAGCTAAAACTATTTATAGCTACTGTTCTGTTTGACCAAGTTTTTGAAAAGAAAAACAATTCTGTTTTTTTGTTTATAGCTAAATGCCATAGCTACTGTTTTTTATTTATAGCTAAATACTTTTGTTTTTTGTCTAAAGCTAAAAGACTAGAAACTACATTTTCTCTAACCCTTTTGACCTCACCAGAATTTCCACAGCAAGACCTTAGTACCTACACCCAATTTCTTCAAAAATATTCAGGTCCATAGTCCAAATAATTCAAATTTCATTTGAATGAAATTTGGAACAAATTCAGGTCCGTAGTCAAAATATTTTTTTATAGCTAAGTGTTTTTTGTTTATACCCTCTGTTAATTTAAATCTAAATGCTACTATTATTTATATACCCTCTATTAGTTTAAAGCTAAATGGAATTACTGTTTAGGAATTTTCATAAAAATTGCCCTAGCTAATTTTCTAAAAAAATTGCAAATCATTTTTCTTAAATGCTATAAAATGCCTACTGCCCTAAAAAAATCTAGGGTTCATATGAACACCTAGGGTTCATATGAACATCAACACAGTATCAACACATATATATAATTGCCCTAGTAGATAGAAATAGGAGGGTAGGGATAGGAGAGGCATAGCCTTACGGTCGGCGGCGAGGGCAGGCTCTGGCTCGGGCAGCGGCGGTGAGGTCGAGGGCGGCGGCGGCGAGCTCGAGGGAGGCGACAGTGAGGTCGACGACGGCCTCGGGCGGCGGCTGTGAGGTCGAGGGGGCGGCCTCGGGCGGCGGCGGTGTGGTCGAAGGCGGTGGGCGGCGGCGGTGTGGTCGAAGGCGGCCTCGGGCGGCGGGCGGCGGCGGTGTGGTCGAAGGCGCGCGGCAGGGCAACGGCGGCGATGGAGCAGTTGGGAGACAAGGGGGAGTAGAGAGGGGGGAAAAGGACTTAGCGAAATTTTGAGCCAGGGCCGCCGGGATTTGAGTCAAACTAGCAGCAGCGCGTTTTGCTGAAACGCGCTATAGCTAAGATAGCTATAGCAACGCGCTGCAGCTAAACCTTTCTGTTTTCTTTTTCTTTTGTTTTCTTTACATTTTCTTTTTTTCATTTCTCCTTTTTCTATTTCTTTCATTTTCATTTACTTTTCTACTTATTTTTCTATTTATTTTCTTTTGCATAGCAGTAGCGCTGTAAATAAGAAACGCGCTGCTACAATGTTTTTAGCAGTAGCGTGCTTCTAGGAGAAGCGCTGCTACTATTCCTAGCCTACCGGCACTAGTGAGAGAATTTTAGTAGTAGCGTTTTTCTGTGAAGACGCGCTACTGCTAAAATAATGATTGTAGCGTGGTTTTGCAACAAGCGCTACTACTAAGTAGCGCTAGCGCCGAGTTTTGACCAACGCTACTGCTATACCTCTGTGTATAGCGTTTTCCCTGGTAGTGCAAGGATGTCTTGGTGGTGTGTACAGTGTTGTTGGAGGGCGTGTGAAGGTTATATTGTGCTTGGTATGATTAGATCTTATGACCGGAGGGACCGGACCCTGGAGGGCTCGGACTACCTTGGAGCCTTAGGCCCCTATTTCCTGAGGAAAATAATTACACATTTAGGGTTTCTTTCTCAAGTAGTGGTATATTTTGTAGGTGCATATTTATCAGTGTATGTGTAGTTGATTCTCTCTTAATAGTATTGTTTCTCAAATGACTCAAGTAAGTGTAAAAGCCATCATGATCCTATTTTTTTCCTTTTTGGAAATGGGAGGGGGAGTCTAACCATCCATGTTCCTCTTCCGAGTGCAGTGGCACTGTTCATAGTCGATGCACCTCTTGACCTAAACGATCCACCACCACGACCAGAGCCCTGGCTACCAGATAGGGGTTCCCCTAGAAGCTATCAATCATGTGCCATACTCTGTATCCTAAGGGGCATTAACCCCATTTCTGCATTCCTCCAGGATGTGACCAAGAATGCCACGCACTTTGCAAAAAAAAAATCCTATCTTCACATATTTGACAGCCAGAAAAACCGTTTCATTCCCATTAAGGTTCAAGGGAGCAAATCGTACCAAAGGATTGGCAAACTCGGTCTTGGCACTGACATGTACATAATCTCCATATCCAAACTCCATACCTATCCAATTGTCCTACCTGATCAGCAATAGCTTGGGATCAGCAGAGATAAGAGATTCTGTTTATCTGCACCCATACCCAAACACTCTCGAGCTTGCCTACATTCTGCCTTGCCTTCCTATAATACTCCTCTATCATCACAACAAGGAAAACAAATCTATACACCTTGATGAACCACTGTAACCAATCTCCTAAGAGGAATACTTGAACCACAAACAACTTGACATCAACCTCACGGATATCTGGTTCATAGGCGTACCATGTTTCTTTTTTCAGAATCACTGGCGGTTTTATTCAAACTCAACAATCACAACATGTTCAATGCTTTCGACCATAGACCCAAGAAAATATAGAGTAACTCCTATTACTAAGAATTACAATGATATCTCTTGAAGACGTATTATCCGTGGTAACAATCCTAGCAACATGAACTGCTACCAAGGCTTCAACAAAGATAATGCAATTAAACGGAGTTGAGGCACAACCATCCATAGACCTACACAAACGTGACCACCTTCAAGGGTTTCTGAAAACCCATGATTCACCCACAAGATGGGAGGTTGTGAGCATTGGGTCGCGGATGATCCCCTAGTAGTGCAGGTCATCGAACCACAAAATCTTCACCAAGATGCCAGAGAAGCATGCCACAACCACAAGAGATCAGACAAACAAAAGCACAAGACACTAATATAAACTCATCATATCTCCATGAACGCATCAGCGAGTAGTAAAACCAAATTTCCACAAGTTCGGGCCTATGAAGGCAAGACATCTCTGGCTCTATGGCACTATCCGATACGGGATCATCGCAGGAGAAGAATCGGAGTAACTTGTTGTCACCGTACTGCACCCTCCGCAAGAATATCACCAATGAAGACCATAAAATAAATATTTGGACACTTCTAAACATGCTGCAAGGACCTGAGGTCTCACCGCCTAACGGCATGCGGGTCAGCAACGGGTAAGATCACAACCGCTAGTCAATACCCCAATCGCCGATGCATTTTACTTCATTTTTCGTATGATGGTGCATATAGGTGCGGGACAGCTAACCCACTAGGCGAAGTGAGTTGTGTTTTGTAACGCGCGACATAAAAATCCCCGAAAAGCAACGTGCTTGCAAGGGAATCGAAATCGCAACCTCCCAATCATGAACACGTGCTACTAGCCACTTCAACTATTCGCTGCTAGTGAGTGATGATAAGCGCGACATATTTAAGAACACAACACAATGTCGAGATTTAAAAACACTTTTTATAGTTTCTAAAACATTTCTTGAAAATTGTGGACAATTATGAAATGTTGAACATTCTTTGGAAAATACAAACACTTTCTGAAAATTTGAATATCTTCTAAAATTACAAACAAAACAAAATTCAAAATTTTTAAAAATATGATTATTTTTTCTTAAATGGTGAACAATTTTTTGAATCCCGGACCATATCTTAAAATGTGAACAGCCTTTTCAAATCCCCAAAACACGAAACATGAACATTTTTTGAGAAAATATGAACAATTATTGAAAACATGAAACAATTTTATTTTACTTCTTTCTGAAAGTGCTAACTTTTTTTTGAATATGTGAGCAATTTTTAAAATGAGAACATTTTTCAAACTCCAAAAATAATTGAATATGAGGACATGTTTAGAAATTATCAATGTTTTTATAAATCGCAAGTTTTTTCTAAATTGCGAAAAATAGAAAAATTAAGCAAATACATGAAACAATCTAAAAACAAAAAACAATAAAAGAACACAAACAAAAAAGGCGGGTGGCTCGCACAATGGTTAAGCTCAAAAAGTGTGTCGGCCTATCTCGCGCGTTCGGGGGGTTCACCCATGCGTTGCGTTGATTGTTCAAGGCAGTGAGCGGCGAATATGGAACACCCCTATTCCGTGCGCCAATGGGGGGCTGCTATCTCGTGCGTGCGCGCTACAACGCGCGCTGTTGTTGCCTTTTTTAACAAGCCTGGGACATAGTTTGAGGCAAATCCGGGCCCCACCCATTGAAATTAGGGGGATGAGATTATAGTTCACGGGAGAGAGAGAGAGAGCAGGGAGGGTCCAGCACTGTACAGGCACATATGGGCTGCTGCTTTAACATGGGTGGGCCCATCTGTCCTTGGCTTTCGCTAGTGTGAGGAAAAAGAATTTCCTATTTGCCCCTCGGTGCGGCAAGTTGCCGTGGCAACGCACAGGAGGGGGGCCAACAGACACGACTGGGCCTTGGAGAAGCTGCTTACATATTAGGCATCAAGATCTATAGGGATAGATCGAGACGCCTCATAGGTCTTTCACAAAGTACATACCTTGATAAGATTTTAAAGAAGTTCAAAATGGATCAGTCCAAGAAAGGGTTCTTGCCTGTACTGCAAGGTGTGAGATTGAGCTCGGCTCAATGCCCGACCACGGCAAAAGATAAAGAAGAGATGAGCGTCATCCCCTATGCCTCAGCCATAGGATCTATTATGTATGCCATGCTGTGTACCAGACCTGATGTAAACCTTGCCGTAAGTTTGGTAGGAAGGTACCAAAGTAATCCCGGCAAGGAACACTGGACAGCGGTCAAGAATATCCTGAAGTACCTGAAAAGGACAAAGGACATGTTTCTCGTTTATGGAGGTGACAAAGCGCTCGTCGTAAAGGGTTACGTCGACGCTAGCTTCGACACAGATCTGGATGACTCTAAGTCACAAACCGGATACGTGTATATGTTGAATGGTGGAGCAGTAAGCTGGTGCAGCTGCAAGCAGAGCGTCGTGGCGGGATCTACATGTGAAGCGGAGTACATCGCAGTCTCGGAGGCAGCGCATGAAGCAATTTGGGTGAAGGAGTTCATCACCCCAATGCGTCGGGGCCGATCAAACTCTTCTGTGACAACACTGGAGCTATTGCCCTTGCCAAGGAGCCCAGGTTTCACAAGAAGACCAGGCACATCAAGCGTCGCTTCAACTCCATCCGTGAAAATGTTCAAGATGGAGACATAGATATTTGCAAAGTACATACGGATCTGAATGTCGCAGATCCATTGAGTAAACCTCTCTCGCGAGCAAAACATGATCAACACCAGAACTCTATGGGTGTTCGATTCATCACAATGTAACTAGATTATTGACTCTAGTGCAAGTGGGAGACTGTTGGAAATATGTCCTAGACGCAATAATAAAAGGATTATTATTATATTTCCTTGTTCATGATAATTGTCTTTTATTCATGCTATAATGGTATTATCCGGAAATCGTAATACACGTGTGAATACATAGACCACAATACGTCCCTAGTAAGCCTCTAGTTGACTAGCTCATTGGTCAATAGATAGTCATGGTTTCCTGACTATGGACATTAGATGTCATTGACAACGGGATCACATCATTAGGAGAATGATGTGATGGACAAGACCCAATCCTAAGCATAGCACAAGATCGTGTAGTTTGTTTTGCTAAAGCTTTTCCAATGTCAAGTATCTCTTCCTTAGACCATGAGATCGTGTAACTCTCGGATACCGTAGGAGTGCTTTGGGTGTACCAAACGTCACAACGTAGCTGGGTGACTATAAAGGTGCACTACAGGTATCTCCGATAGTGTCTGTTGAGTTGACACGGATCGAGACTGGGATTTGTCACTCCGGATAACGGAGAGCTATCACTGGGCCCACTCAGTAGTGCATCATCATAATGAGCTCAAAGTGACCAAGTGTCTGGTCACGGGATCATGCATTATGGTATGAGTAAAGTGACTTGCCGGTAACGAGACTGAACGAGGTATTGGGATACCACGATCAAGTCTCGGGCAAGTAACATACCGTCTGACAAAGGGAATAGTATACAGGGTTGTTTGAATCCTCGATGTTGTGGTTCATCCGATGAGATCATCGAGGAGCATGTGGGAGCCAACATGGGTATCCAGATCCCGCTATTGGTTATTGACCGGAGAGCCGTCTCGGTCATGTCTGCATGTCTCCCGAACCCGTAGGGTCTTCACACTTAAGGTTCGGTGACGCTAGGGTTATAAGGAAGACTTGTATGTGATTACCAAATGTTTTTCGGAGTCCCGGATGAGATCCCGGACGTCACGAGGAGTTCCGGAAGGGTCCAGAGGTGAAGATTTATATATGGGAAGTTGTCATACGGACACCGGAAAGTTTCGGGGACATATCGGTATTGTACCGGGGCCACCGGAAGGGTTCCGGGGGTCCACCGGGAGGGGCCACCCCTCTTGGTGGGCCACATCGGCCGCGTGGGGCAGGGCACCAGCCCCTGGAGGGCTGGGCGCCCCCCCCCCCTTGGGCCCATGCGCCTAGGGTTGGGGG
>NC_057795.1:688092135-688093432 GCF_018294505.1 Triticum aestivum
CCGGCCCCCTTCCCCCTTCCCCTATAAATAGAGGGGCGAGGGGAGGGCTGAACACCTGATCCAAGGCGCAGCCCCTCCCCTCCCCAACACCTCTCCTCCTCCGTTGAGCGCTTGGCGAAGCCTTGTCGGAGTACTGCCTCTCCATCATCATCACGCCGTCGTGCTACTGCTGGAGCCTTCTTACTCAACCTCTCCTTTCCCCTTGCTGGATCAAGAAGGAGGAGACGTCATCCGTACCGTACGTGTGTTGAACGCGGAGGTGCTGTCCGTTCAGCACTTGGTCATCGGTGATCTGAATCACGGTGAGTACGACTCCATCATCACCGTTCCCTCGAACGCTTCCGTACGCGATCTACAAGTGGTATGTAGATGCAATCTCTCTCCCATGACTCGTTGCTTAGATGAACTCATAGATGGATCTTGGTGAAACCGTAGGAAAAAATTTTAATTTTCTGCAACGTTCCCCAACATGGAGTTGCGGCCCCGGGCCCCGCGACCCTTCTGCTTGCGGCCGCCGGAGGGCGCAGGCGCGCGTGGCGGGGCAGGAGCGGAGGCGTGCGGCCCCGGCTAAGTTGGGGAAGAACCGTGGCCGGTGGCGATGCCAACGTGAAGAGCGGCGTGAGTGGCCTGCCGGGCGGAGTGGCGGAGGCGCTTCTCCTCCATGCGAAGGTACGTGAGCGCCTTCGCGTATGTCGGCATGACGAGGGAGAGGTTGGTGGCGGACTGGCCGAGGTCGGGATGGAGGCCCCGAAGGAGGTTGGTGAGGAGGACGGAGTCGTCGATGTTCATGCCGACATCGCGCAGCTCGTCGGCGAGAACTTTCAGCCGCGTGCAGTACTCATCGATCGAAAGATCATTTTGTTGCATAGTGAAGAATTCACCTTGGTGGAAGACACGGCGTTGCAGCTGATTGTCGAGGAAGAGATCGCACAGCCGTGTCCACATGGCGTACGCTGAGGGGTCACGGACGTTCACCATGTTGAAGAGGCCCGGAGAGATGGTGAGGAAGAGCCACTTGACGATGCAGGCGTCCACGGCAAGCCACTCGTCGTCGTCCTTCATGTCGCGGAGGTCCATGCTCCCATCGACGTGCTCGATGAGACGGTAGGAGCGGAACAAGAGCGCAAAGTAGGTGCTCCATGCGTTGTAGGACGGAGAGTCGAGGTCGAGGGTGACAGGCACATGATCCTTGATGTGGAGCTCATTGAGATGATCCAAGGTGAACATGGCACCGACAAAGGAGCCGTCGTCAGAGGGGTCGGCCTTGGATCGAGACATTGCGGGGTTAGGGTTTTGG
>NC_057795.1:688093779-688098749 GCF_018294505.1 Triticum aestivum
AAGCGGCGGCCGCGTGGGAGGGGAGGAAGGGTAGCGGCTGCGAGGAGAAGCAGCGGCTGGTTTAGGGTTAGGGAGGGGTGCGGCGGCTGCTACGGGAGAGGAGCGGCGGCGGCGGCGGGGTTGGGTGAGTTGGGGTGGCGGCCTAGGGTTTGAGGAGGCGCGGCGGCGGCGGCTCGAGGCAGAAGCGATTAGGATCGTAGGGTAAACTGATACTATGTAGAAACGTATAGGATGCAACTCATTGTATTCCATGATTAGGTTACAATATATATACGGGATGTCTTGCGTGACAAAGTGACAAGGTAACTAATCCTACCATATCTTTAGGAGTTAGCTATACAAGGCTAGAGAAGATAAGACTAGCAATACAAGATATGTCACGTTCAACAGTCAGGGGCGCCACGTGTGGCTTGTTCAACCATGATCCGGGATGTATTCCATACTCTATGGCATTTCATCAATAAAACTTAGCTTTACCCTTAAAAAAGTAGCTCCGCCAATGATTTAAAAAAAAGGCTTCGGCAATGGATGAGACTCCTCTCCTCTGCCCAGAGTCCAGAGAGACACGAGGCGTACGGGCTTGAACTTCCTGTCCGGCACGTATCCATGTCGGCACGAGTCGTGCCGATATGGACACCTACGACACGTCTGCGCGATGTTGCTACGTGATTACGGGAGCAAGAAAAGGAAAAGCTCGAATAGATCGATCTATCGATTCATCTCCGACTATATTCAGCAATGGCGGCGATCCGATGTGCTGCTGCTGGCATCGCGCTCCTCCGACGAGCAGCAGCCGGCGGCGAGCGGGCAGCGCTGCAGAAGATCTTCCCCTCGCTGCGACCTCGGGGGATTCACAGCCTCCTCGATCGGACTCCCAGCGCCGGCGCCCTGTCGTCGCCGATGTCGTTAATAGGTCCAGCTCGCTGCGGCGCCTCATCCAACAGATACATGAGTACCGGCCGCTTACAGGTGATTAATTTCGTATTCATGTATCTCTCCTGAATCTATACCCAAATAGAATATATATGCGTGTCTAGCTCTGTAAAGTCCAACATATGTGAGCAAAATATTACCTAGTCACTTGGTCGTATCTAACTCCTACACACTGCTTGATTAACCAAACAAACAAAGAAAACGAGAAAATAAAATCCCTACGAATCTCTTATATATACAACTTGTTTTAGATCTAGTGATGTTTTCCTTTTCTTTTTTGTGGGGAAACATCTAGTAAAACTATAGTTATACACTATGTAGCTATTAATCATTGTATTGATCGTGTTTCAGCAGAAGGGCGGACACAGTGCGCCAACTTATCAGGAGCCCAGTGCCAAGCTTCTCTGTCTGCTAACGCTCACGGCATCATTGATGCATGATGCGTGGGATTCTTACGATGGGTTTGCATGCCGTTTCGGCGAGTTTTCAACGTGCGAGTTCTCGTTGCCGCAGATTTCCCAATTCCCAACAGCTGCTTGGTCGGTACTGGACAAGACCCGTGACTCCATGCTGGAAAGAGAGCCCCCAAGTTCAACCTGAGGAAAGATTTTGACATTTGTCATACTAGTAATTTGTCCACGGACTTTTACACAACTAATGTAAAGGCACTTAGCTCAGAAAACTCTGTGTGTGCTGAGTGCATTTGCTTCCTTTTCAAAAAATAACTTCAATTTTCCTTAAAAAATAGCTGACGTTCGAATGAATCAAGGTCGTTTATGTAGAAATTGTAGGATGGCTAGAATATTTTGTTGTTGTATGTTGTATTGACACACATATGTTGTATTGACCTTGACTCTCATATGGGGTATATATAGGAACCACATGGTCTTTGTGGTAAGCTACCTAAAAGAAAAAGAGAAAAGGGTATATATAGGAGTATAATGTGGGGAGTGGATTAGGGTACAAGACAAGTCATTGTTGGTTTAAACCAAATCTATCTCTATCTCTCCTAAACCCTAACTAATATGTTTATACTTCTAACATTCCCCCTCAGTCGTAGTGTGAGTTAAACAGACGATGCAACTGAATTTGAAGTCTTGTGCTTATGTCGTTTTCTTCGTTGTGCCATCATCAACTGCGCCACTGCGCCCCCTTCTGGTAACTTCCCTGTCTCCCCTATATTACCTCCTACAATCACAACGAGAGTGGTGTGGATGGTCACATCAGGAGTGGCATGGACATTGGTGACGAGCGGACGTTGTTGGTTGGAATTGTTGCTGATGTGTTGTTGTAGACGTAGTCGTGTGATCGACGTCGGTTTTGTTGACCGGGATGTAACCGTGGTAGGCATAAAATTCTTCATAGTTAGTGTAGCCGCAATCGCCGAAGTCACAAAAAATTGCGCGATGCTTATGACGGAGCTGTGATCGTGTATTCGCGTTTTGCACCTAGAGAGGTACCGTCGGGGGCGACGTTTTGCACCTTGAGAGGCACCGTTTTGCACCTGGAGAGGTACCTTCCAGTTGTTATTCTATTAAATTAAGTGTTTGCGGGCTGATGTGTCTAGGAACATAACGCAAAGAGCATGCATCTGTTCTTTTTTTTTACACGCGTGCATTATCAAAATATAAGACTTTGTTTTTAGACGCGATGTTTATGACGGAGCTGTAATCGTGTAGTCGCGTTTTGCACCTGGAGAGGTACCGTCAGGGGCGATGTTTTGTACCTTGAGAGGCACCGTTGCGGGTACCTCTCCAGAACCTCCTTGCAATAAATTAGTTTTTAGACAACTAAATCACCATGCTTCAAAAAAAAATGTTGCATTCTATTTCGTAATAAAAACCTAACTATTACACTATGGCTCGCCTTGTTCCATTGTGTATCATAATGTTACATTGTCTGCCGATGTGTATCAAATTGATTCTTCTTAATTTTACATTGTTTCACTTTGTTTCACCATGTTTCCGAACATGAATTTTCAAACTCGTTAAAATATATTCAAAAGTGATCTCATTTAAAGTTCTCGCTGTCATAAACACAAATATGCAAACGGGTCATAAATTGTACTTTTGATTCAAAAGATAAAGTAGATATTTTTTTTGCGAGAAAATTTCCGATCTATTCATCTTCAATCATGGCAGTACAACGAATATCAGAAATAATAGAAATTGCATCCAGATCCGTAGACCACCTAGCGACAACTACCAGCACTGAAGCGAGCCGAAGGCGCGCCGCCGTCATCGCCCCTCCGTCGTCGGAGTCGGGCACAACTTATTGTAGTAGACAGTCGGGAAGTCATCGTGCTAAGGCCCCGTAGGACCAGCACACCAGAACAACAACCGCCGCAGATGAAGAATAACATAGATCAGAAAAATCCAATCTGAAGACACACGAACGTAGACGAACAACGACGAGATCCGAGCAAATCCACCAAAGATAGATCCGCCGGAGACACACCTCCACACGCCCACCAACGATGCTAGACACATCGCCGGAACAGGGGCTAGGCAGGGAGACCTTTATTCCATCTTCAGGGAGCCGCCGCCGTCTCGTCTTCCTGAACAAGACACAAACCCTAGCAAAACTGAAAGAAACGATTAAAAACGGAGCCCTCCCGCCGACCCTTGCCGAGATCCACTGCGCCCCCATGGCCCTAAGGCCATCGGAGAGGAGGCGGACCTGCAAGATAAAGTAGATTTTAACTTGGAAATACAATGAACGGGTATGGGATGATGAGCCTAGCCGGGACAGTGTGCTTCCATGTGTCAGAAAAAGATGTAGCAACTACCAGCAGCATCAAACCATAATGCATGACATCGGATATACAAGAAAAATCAACGGCTCTCCCATGCACGAAACCTCCCGTGCATGGGAGAATTTCTTTTCTCATACATCAACCACAAGAACGTACAAACACAGGGAGCAAGACAATGAGCAAGGTTATGAAGTACAACACCCATTGATGGCCTATCTATGCTACAATGAGCAACCAATTTCTCGGCTAGCTTTAAAAATATTCTGAAGCGGTCGGTGGGGATTTCGTCCTTAACACAGCGGTCAACAATCTCTTCGGGTTAACCTTTCTTTTTTTTTTCAAAAAGAAGGATAACCCCGACCTCTGCATCAATACCTTTCTCTTGGCAAGATTTTTTTTAAACACAATACGGACGCAAGCACTCATACATACGCGCATACACTCACACATATGAATGCACACATGCACATTTTACCCCTATGAGCACCTTTGAGAGACTGAGCCGGCATATCATCTCGAGATTTACGAAGTCAACGTAGGCGCCTCGTCGTCGATGGGAACATCTCCTCCCACAGAAAGTGCATCGCTAGAAATCTTGAAATAAATCCAACAATAATGCGAGCATCAGGACTTGAACCCTAATGGGTTGGGGATACCACTGTCCCTCTTATCATCCAACCACAGGTTGGTTTGCCTTTCTCTTGTCAAGATGATAGCACTCTATCCCGCAAGTGCACTTGCTCGTCGACGAGCTTGGTGTTTATCACAGGGCGCGCACATAGGATCTCAAACAAACATGACTTTGAAGTAGAACACATCTGATTTTTTGGTGAGACGCCCTCACAGGAAGTACTCGGGATCAAAATATCCAAATGTGCCTTTCACGGTGGTGCTTGATGAGGTCACCTACTACAGGCAGGGTCAAGGACCTATCACATCATCATTGGTAGGTCTCTGAACCACATGAGATTTCGGATGCGTATAACAGGAAGTCCACAGGGACACCTTGATGGCACTCGGACGCCCACTCCTCAGTCGACACGACCACCATCACTCAGACAAGGGAGGTGAAAGGACAACATGAGAGCTGCAACGGTTGAGTAGTTTTAAGCCATTGTTTAAGTACAGTCATAACTACTGTTACCTGTAACTTCCGTAGTTGTGACTATTTACATCAGTAACTGCCGTAGTTATGGGCATTAACCACACTAGCGTCATTGGAGTGAAGGAGGCTGCGGCGCACTCCATATAAGCCATCCTCCTCCTCCTGAGTAAGGGTTAA
>NC_057795.1:688098975-688108365 GCF_018294505.1 Triticum aestivum
AAGTCTCAAGGCACGAGATGTAGGGTTGTTACCTCCTTCGAGAGGCGTCCGAACTCGTAAACACCAAATGTTACACCTGCGTTGTAGCTAGGTTTTGCCCCTCTTTCATACCCCTAATACTCTTTGTCAGGATCATAATCCCAACAGTTCTCGCCCATCGTGGGGCTGCGCATCTAGCAATCTTACATTGCATGTGGAATTTCATCATCGTCATCACCAAGTTAGTCGGTGGTGAAACCTGTTTCAGAGCATCCAGCTTCATTGTTGACAAATAAGCGTGGCTTCGTGAGGCTCTGCTAGACGTGGAGGTGCTGCCCATCCGTGACGCCGGCGCACTTGTGTGCATCCTTATTCGGGGTCCTTCTCCGACAGCCATCGGTTCCCTACGGAGTGGCTCCTACCAGTCCAGTTTTGGGAATCTTTTTCGCACAGGCTTTAACTTCCTGTCCGGCACGTGTCCATATCGGTACAAATTACCAATGCGCTTGTGTTGATATAGGCTCTGTTTGGTTCATAAGTCCTAGGACTTTTTCTAGTCCCAACTAAAAAGTCCCTAGTCCCTAAGAAGCCCCTCTCTGTTTGTTTCCCGGGACTAAAAAGTCTCTAGTCCCTCCCTAAAGGTTATTAAATGATCATGTTACCCCTACTATATAAAAAATAACAACCAAACAACACCATGCGGCGGCGGGGCAATGGGTGCAGGGAGGGGCATTGTTGAAAAAGTCCCAAAAAGACTCTCCTTGAGAGTCTTCTTCATTTAGTCCTAAAAAGCAACATTTAGTCCCTAATAATCCCTCCTGTTTGGTTAAAAAGTCTTTAAAAGGGACTTTTTCTAGTCCCTACATCAAAAAGTCTCTGGAAACAAACACCCCCATAGATACCTACGACACGTCTGCGCGATTACGGGAGCAGGAAAAGGAAAAGCCCTAACAGATCGATCTATCGATTCACCTCCGACTAAATTCAGCAATGGCGGCGATCCGATGTGCTGCTGCTGGCATCGCGCTCCTCCGGCGAGCAGCGGCCGGCGGCCAGCGGGGACCGCTCCAGCAGATCATCTCCTCGCTGCGGCCTCGGGGGATTCACAGCCTGCTCGACCGCCCCCTCGGCGCCGGCGCCCTGCCCTCGCCGACGCCGTCCATGGGACCAGCTCGCTGCGTCGTCCCGTCCAACAGATACATGAGCACCAGCCTCCTCCAGGTGATTAATTTCCTAGTATCCACGTATCTCTCATCAACCTATACCCAACGTAAACATGTATATGCCTCTGCAGAGCAAAATATTACGTAGTCACTATATATATGGTCCTCTTTATTTTTTACATCTAGTAATGTTATACACTAGCTGTCAATCGTTGTAAAGTTCAAAGAAAAAGCTACTCCAACTCCAAGCAGAGTATTTTTTACATCTATTAGTTGTATTGATCATGCATGTTTCAGCCGAAGGGACGCAGTGCGGCAACGAAGGAGCCTAGCGCCAAGGTTGCATGGTAAAGTGCAAAGACAACTATTACCAACCCTAGCAAGCTAGCTGCATGCACGTGTGCTCATTACTTGTATGTGCAATGCAGGTATAGACGGATGTGGCGGCCTCGTGAGACCGAAGGTGAAGGGGGCGAGTTCAGGCTCTGTGTGCTAACGCTCACGGCAACATTGATGTATGATGCTTGGGATTCTTACGATGAGTTTGAAAGCCGTTTCGGCGAATTTTCGAAGTGCGAGTTTTCGCGGGAGCATATTTCCCAATTCCCAACAGCTGCTTGGTCGGTACTGGACAAGACCCGTGACTCCATGCTGGAAAGAAAGCCCCCAAGTTCAGCCTGAGGAAACACTTTGACACTTGTCATACTACTAGTAATTTTTTTGTACATGCTTTGGAGGACTTCAGATTGATATATATGTCCACAGACTTTTACACAAAAATGTAAAGGCCCTTAGATCAGAAAACTCTGTGTGTGCTGAGTGCATATGCTTCCTTTTCAAAAAATAACTTCCACTTTTCCTATTTTTTTTAAATAGCTTACATTCAAATGAATCAAGGTTGTTTACATAGAAATTGTAGGATGGCTAGAATATTGTGTTGTTGTATGTTGTGTTGATCTGATCCTCATATGCAGGCCTGGTCCTGAGGGGGGCGAACGGGGGACCGCCCCGGGCCCCCGATGCCACAGGGGCCCCCGATCAGATGTGTGTTGTGTACTGGGGGTTTGACCAGCGGGCGGATTGACATAGGGCGGCCCGATAAAACAGATTGCGCAGGCAACGCGTATCTCGTTCCGCGTTTGCCATGCCGAGATCCCCTCCTGGTGTGACAGCAGAATTGATCCGAGGATCTCATGTGATTTGGCCACCATCTTCTCTCAAAATTTTCTCATAGCCCACCCCATGCCCTCCCCTCCCTGGAACCCCTCAAGCACTCCGATTTCTCTTGCAGCTCTAACCAATCGCCAATCAGAAGGTTATGTGCAGCACGTACGTGCTTAAGGATTAGACTACAGCCCAACCCCGGCATACTCAGTTCAGAAAGAGATGGTATTGAGATTTGGAACTTGTGAGTCCGCTTTGATAAACTGATGCTAGGTAAGATTTGATTGAATTGATTCCATATACTAATTTTCTGATTCTGTAAATTTTAGCACGGCATGCCGTCCAATACATATGCATCCGGTGAGGAAAAGAAAAACAAAGGAACAAGCAGATGAGTTTATATAGTTACAGAAAGGATCGATTGATAACTCTTTTTAAGAGTAATATGAGGAGTTGAAGAAATCAAGGCATGACATTTGTTCTGACCGATCTACTAGTCTTAATCCAGAAGACAAGGGCACAAGGGCAACAAACAGATGGAAACAATGTAAGTGATTATGAGCACATATTTAATTCATCTTGTATAGAATTTGCTAGTTTAGACACAAAATCAACTTTTGTTATGGATATCTATGATCCAAAAAATTGGGATAGCGTAATAATTAACAAAGATATGGAAATAATAGTGGAGAAGGCGCCCATAATAGAAGTAGATAGAGTTAGGTTTTTTTAACTGAGCTAGTATGTGGAAATTATTTGATATAAAAAAATGTGTTCAGTGGACTTTATATATTTATTGGGAACATTTGATATAAACATATATTAATTACTATTTTCATATTTATATTGAGAGGCCCCCAGTTATAGTTTCGCCCAGGGCCCCCGAAATCTCAGGATCGGCCCTGCTCATATGGGGCATATAGAGAAGTACAACAAGAAAAAGGATTGGATTACATCACAAGTAATTATTGGTTTAAACCAAATCTATCTCTATCTCTCCTAATCCCTAACTAATACATTTATACTACCAACAGTTTATAGTATCAAAGTTTCGTGAAAGATGCAACTCATTTGCGAGCCAGAAAAAATAACAAACCCAAACTTTTTTCTTTCAAAATCTGAAAATGCTACCCTAGCTCCCCATTTTTGTTTGTCATCCAGACCTGAAAATCAATCTTTCAAAAACAACTTAGACATGCATGACTCACTCCAATATATACACATTTGATTATTATTTTTTGTCTTTGAAACATTTCAAGTCAGTTTTAGAATACTATGAAACAAAGGGAACATATATATATATGTGCTCACCTGGAGCACATAATTAGCATTTCCCTTGGTGGTATAAATCGGAATCCGAATTCAGGACATGAACTCAGATCACAGTGTATGCCATAAAATTATTTTTATATACACCATGTTGCAATCCCTTCCCATCCAACTTAGTGCGATAGAAAGCTAAAGTCTTTGGATTCTTATACACAAGAATTTTTTATTGGTGTCACTTTTTCATGAACTAATCCACTTATATTAATTTAAGTAGGTAATTGCTCAAGCTTGCACGGTCTTTCATTTTGGAATATAGGGGTAACTAGCAAAAAGGTCCATGCATTATGACGTGAGAAAAAAAGACCACACGCTCTTAATTTACAAAAAATGGTCTATAATCTGAGTATTTGTAGCTACGGCCCAAACAAACATGGTCTTAACCTATAAAAGTGCAGTGTTTAAGATTTTATAGGTGTTCTATTTCAACACTGCTTAAATGTAGATTTAATTCGTATAAAAAAAAGGCAATTGATCATGCATTTATTCATGTCATGTTCGGAATGGTGTGTTGTTACGGGTGAGTAAAGAAAAACGACAACAATAAACAATGACACATTAGCACACTATGGAGACATGTGTGCATCAATGGCAGTAATCACCAACTTAGGGTAACTCTTGAACACTTTTTTTCACATGCATATTTCTTAAATACATGAAGAGTTGTTAAAAAGATACATGATTTTTAATCATAAAAGAGATGTTTTTTTTTCTGGAAAAAACGTTTTTGTATGGCCTCCTATGGACGCAGGTACTTGCGCCCTATTTCATCACTATTTCTTGCCATACATGTCATACGTATTGGTCCATGCATGTTTCATCACTATTTATATCTTATCAAACTTGTCTTTTATTTTATTTTTGTCATGCATGCCTCCTTTTTACTTTTTTCATGCATGTTCTTTCTTTCTTCTTCTTATATATAGAAGAATAGCGCAACATCTCATCTTTATCGGATCTTCTCTGCATTTTCTCTTTTATTCCTTTTATAGCAGACATCCCATCTTTATTGGGTCCTTCGTTTATTTCTTGTCATGCTTGTCCTTATTTATTCTGTGTGTTTAGCAAATTTATCTTCAATTTCATGTCCAATCATGATTTTGCTTAGGTGTTCATCCCCAATCTGAATCAGTATCGGTATGAAAAAAAGACGGGTAATGCATTGCTGATTAACATTGCAGCCTTTTAAATTGCTAAAAGATAAAATAACATCATTTCAGATTCTTCATATTTTTTAATCAAATTTCATATATATAACACATCAAATTTGGAGTTACGGTTTAGAAGACATGAGTATTTAAAAAATATGTTTAATATGTACTGTGATTTTAATGTCAGAAACATTAGGGGGTATTTTATAAAATAACAAAATGGACTAAGAATACCTATTTCTTTTATTAGTATAGGTATAGATAGATATAGATAATTGGCATCATAAGTTCCGTTGCACAATGCATGAGCGCCAAGTATATAGTGTTATTGCATATGTTGTGTGTATATATAACAACATATTTGCAGAGTAGGAGGCGCTTTATTTCTCTATTTTTTGAAAAAAAACATGAATTTTTTAATAATTATGCAAACTGTTTTTTGAAATCATGAAAATTTTATGATTTCTTGTTTTTTTTCAAAACTCGCAACTTTCTAAGATTTGGATTTGTTGGAAATCTTGAATTAATTTAAAGATGGAAAACAAATACAAAAATGATAAAGGAAAAAGCAAAAATGAAATAATAAATAGCAGGGGCGTCACGACCGGCACCTGGGCCGGCCCATTACTGCACACAGGAAGTAGGAGGCGCTTTATTTCTCTATTTTTTGAAAAATCATGAACTTTTTAATAATATGCAAACTGTTTTTTGAAATCATGAAAATTTTATGATTTCTTGATATATTTTTTAAAAACTCGCAACTTTTAAAGATTTGGAATTTTTGGGAATCTTAAATTAATTTAAAGAAGGAAAACAAATACAGAAATGAATCAATGATAAAGGAAAAAGCAAAAGATGAAATAATAAATAGCAGGGGCGTCACCACCGGCACCTAGGCCGGCCCATATCTGCGCACGGGGAAGGAGGAGGCAAGCACAAGAAAAGGGAATTAAAAACAACACAACCAGGAATCGAACCACACTGCGTCTCTGCTCATGGCATATTAGTGTATCAATTTATAAGAACTATATCTGACGGTGTTCTGAAAAAAAAAACAAATCATTTCCTTCACTTATAGGTGGCATAGCAGGTAATTTAGGGCAACTTTGGGGACATATTTTATGACGGACGACCAGAAGCAGTGGCCCTTTTATTGTTAGGAAAAGATATACGTATGTACGAGAGGTTATGTCATTGTCGCTTGAGCAGCACGGCAGGGCTTTCGTCATCGTCGCTCGAGCAACACGTCAGGGAAGAGGTAAAATCTAGAGGTAAAAGCACCAGGGGTCCTAAAACTTGTCTACCATGTGATGGTTTAGTCCTAAAACTTACAAAAGTAAGCTATGCAGTTCTAGAACTTGCACACAATGTGCAAATCTAGTCCAGAGCCAATCAAAAACAGCTAAGTGGCGCCTACAGCTAGATTGAGTCCGTCGGCTGCTGGACATTTGCAGTTACCCCCTTGCTGTTTTGTGGATTCAACCCGCAGTACACGCTAATTTAATACATCCGTCCGCGCCCCTGGTCCCGTCCTCGCAAAGTCTCTTTTACCAGAACCGGTATGTACCGGTGGAGCATCCATCACTCGTTTGCTTTTAGATGCGTGTGTACATGCTTCTTTTCACATGTATTCCCTCAGGCTTCATTTTGTATCTTTTTCATTATGTCAAGTCAGCATGTCTTGTCTATGCCTCACAACACCACTTTATGTCAGAAGGAGAGACCGAGCATAGCATGCGGCATGTGATTTATCCCCAACTGTTTGTTCTATTTGGCTTCAAAAATTTAGATGATATATAACTTTTTAACCGAAACTCCATTTTTCAAATTTTATACATATTTGAAATTCTGGCAACAAGACCTTTAAAACAAGACCAATATTGGATATATTTTTTGAAACGAGATTCACGTATTTCACTCGTTTGAAAATGTTTTGAAATAAGTGAAACTGTGTTTTTATAAATGAGCGAAATCTGTTTCATGAAGCGAGTGAAATTGTTTTTTCAATTCATAACTTTTTGAATTGTGTGAAATAGGTTTTGGAAATACGTTTTAAGACATTTCATAAATACAAAGTGAAATCAGTTTTCCAAATCAGTGAAATGTGTTTTTTCAAACTAGTGAAATACTGATTTTAGAATGAGTGGAATTATATTCTTTGAAATGAGTGAAACAGTAAAAGTAATGGTTCTTGAGATATAGTTTGTAATGAGTGAAATACAGTAAATGTTCAAAACTGATTTTTCTGCTGAGTGAAATACGTTTCAATTTCTTTTTGTAAATAAGAAGTGGAATTAGTTTTTGAGATATAGTTTGTAATGAGTGAAATTAGTTTTTCAAATCGGTGCAATGTGCTTTTTCAAATTTGTGAAATACTTATTTTGAAACGGCTGAGATTATATTCTTTGAAATGAGTGAAACAGTTTGGATATATTAATTTTTCAAAAATATTCAAATGAACTTTTTGAAATTAGTTCAGAAATTGAAATATTTTTTATGAAATACCGAAACATTCTTATGTTTTATGAAAGTTATTTGAAAGATAATTAAAATATGTAAAATAAAAAGTAGTTCAAATATGTCCAAGATTGATCTTGTTTTGAAGGCCTTGTCACCAAATATTCGAATATATAAAAAGTTTCAAAAATGAACATTTGGTTTAAAACATATCAAGTATTGAAAAATATGAGGCTGAAAATTAATCCATGTGAGATGTATAAGAGCAGAGACTACATGCATGCGTCGTTCGTCTCCACTCTATCCCATTGATGTAGGGATGCTGATAGTGTGGCCCTAATACCAAATAGACCTCGCAGTTAAACCTAACATCTAAGACCTGAGGTCCCAACCAGGACACCTGCTGGGTATGGGACACCCACCAGTCCGGCGCACTCCTCAACCAGGACGTCTGCCGAGTATGAGGCCGCCACAGCCATGTGCCACCAATCCATCTTCAGTGATGTACTGCTGCATCTACCTTGCCCAGTCTAGCAGCCGTCGACGCCACCACGACGCCAGACAACGCCACCATCCTGCGCTTGTCCATAATCACACGCCTACCGGCGAGACTCCGCTGCTCCATGCCGCTGAGACCCACCGTTGTCAACGTGCCAGATGCCACACCGCTCCTCCGACGCAAAACACCACCTGTTGCCACCGG
The DNA here is from genome assembly GCF_018294505.1 of Triticum aestivum. Taxonomy (NCBI): domain Eukaryota; kingdom Viridiplantae; phylum Streptophyta; class Magnoliopsida; order Poales; family Poaceae; genus Triticum; species Triticum aestivum. Next base: position 688,106,919 of record NC_057795.1, read on the forward strand.
TCCCATCCTCTTCGCCCGCAGTTCCTCAAACCGAGCACCCAAACGCCCCAGGCGGCGCCTCCAGGAAGGGTATGACACACGCAGTGCTCCGCCGCCCAATCTAAGGAGATTTAAGGGTTTCACCCAGGCATGGGGTCGGGGTGGAGGGCAGGGACCTCGACGACGCCTGCAAGGAGGAGAACGACGACCCTGGTCGTCGCCACCATCGGGATGAATGAGTCATCCAAAGTTTCCTCTGGTCCGATGTCACCTCTACCAGCCCTCGCGAACGCACTGAGGCCGACGACCGTGATCGTAAGCCACCAAGTGCAGCGGGAGAGAGCCTGCAGCGCGCGGAGGAGATCCACCGGCGACTCACCGCCACGCGGTCAAGATGCCGTCCATCCACCCCCCGTGAACGTCGCCAGCCGAGGGCATCGTCGCCATGCCTAACAGGGCCGCCGCCCCCGGTCCAGGTTCCTCCACGAAGGCCGGAGTGGCGAGATCCGCCACTAGCGACGAGATCCGGCACCGCGCGGCCAACGCCGTCGCCCAAGCCCGCCGTCGACCGATCCCGCCGCCGTCGGGAGCTCGCATGTTGCCGGGAGACCCTCACCCTTGGATCTGGGCACCCGTGCACCGCCGCGAGACCGCCGCCTCAGGGATCCGCCAAACCGACGGGAGGGCTGCACCCCGTGGATCAGGACGCCCGTGCCGTCGTGGATCCGGGAATGGGAAGAGAGACCCTCCGCCATCGCATGCACGGGTTTTGCCCGGCGCCGATCATCGGCAGCGGCGGAGGGGGAGAAGGGCGCTGGAGGGGCTAGGCGGCGGCAGCGGCGGAGGGGGAGAAGGGCGCTGGAGGGGCTAGGCGGCGGCAGCGGCTGAGCCCTCCCGAGTCGCCCGCGGGGGAGGCGACGCGAGAGGGACCAAAAAGCACGTCAACTTGGAACCGTTGTTTTGGAACCATTTACCAACATACCAACTGAAGGTTGAAGTCTCTGCATGACACAACACAGTTCCCTCTTCAATATCATCCATCACCTTGCAGCATCAGTAGGCGACCATCCTTAAACAGCAAATTAGGCTTTTCTTCTCATATTTCTTCAATGTCCATTATTTGTTAAACCGGTAGCTGCAGAAGCAATATAAGACGTTTCTGTCAGTCATAACTATCGTTACTGAGGAGCATCAGCTAAAAAAAGGAGTTAACGAAACACACCGAAAGTACAATGCTAACCCTGATGGCCTTCACACACCACGAACTACTCAATATTAATCGTGAAATGTGAACATCCAATATTAAGGCGGCCAGAAAGCGGGTCAATTATGTGAGCCATCATGGTAGAAGACTCTGAAATGTGAACATCCACTGTTATATTTCAGTTGTACATTTGGGAGGAAGCAGCAGACTGCGATTGGGCCGAAAAGTTGGACCGAGTTTCACCCAGCTTGTTTCTGAGCAATT
>NC_057795.1:688108696-688116955 GCF_018294505.1 Triticum aestivum
CACACACACACACATCAAACACACACACAAACGAGAAACTCTTTTTTTTCTTTAAATAAAGGAGGATCTCTTTTTCCTTCTTCTGTGATGGAATGGAGTCTTGCCCTCTACAAGTGGACTGGGGGATTCTAAAAAATAAAGTGGACCGGGTGAGTGGTGCCCAAGAATATCTTGAAAAGATATCATGATCCCTACATTTTATTTTCGGTTAATAAATATTGTAATGCTCATAATGTCACCATATCATAAAAATGCTATGGCCATTTGTTTTGTAGCATTAATACTCCCAACGTCTCATTCTTGTTGGATGTGATGAACCAACAACTTTCGGTGGTGACCTATATGCCATGAAATGTCAAGTTTCATTGGTGCTATCCTATATGTCAAGAGATTTCCAGGAAGTTTCGTTCACAGGATCATACCTTAGCCTTCTGAAGTCATCTCTGGTATATGTGAAAAGGTGCTCAGGAAAGGACAAGAAGAACAATAAATAAGATATGCAACTTCCTATGAATTTCTCTCAATTGATGATGAAATGATCTTCCAATGATGCATATCCCAAGTAGTCATGGACCGGCCGGTTATATATACATGCCGATGCCTATGAGCCTGGAAAATGTTCCATTTGAAACCACTGTCTATACCAACCTACATAGATTGCATTCTATCTTTTGTTTCATGTGGGCTATGTTGATGATGGATCAAAACGTCCTAATCGCGCTGGTGTCATATCTCCTGATGTTGATCTTGGGGCCATTGATCATAGATGTCATCCTGGTAAGCAAAAAGATCTGGAGCTTCTTGCACACATTTACAAAATACCTAGCGCATGATGACACCCTCGTCGTCGACTCTATGGTGCTTGATGATAGCCCCACATCACCGGCGAAAGTAACTGGTGGTGGAGGATTAACATCTCGTGACATAGAAATTGTCACGGCGAGGCTAGGTCTTACCGGCTGGAGGTACCAAGGGTGTGAAGGAATTAGTGTCGTAGATGAGTTGATGGACGGTAAGCAAGCGAGCAAGGGCGAGCTGGAGGAGGCCTTCTGTGTTTTCGACCATGATGAGGATGGGTTCATATGCGCCGGTGAGTTGTGGAACGTGATGAGGAGGCTTGGGTTGAAAGAAGGGGCCATGTATGAGGACTGTGTGAGGATGATCCGCCCCTTCGATGAGGATAGAGATGGTAAGATTAGCTTCATAGAGTGTAGAAAGATGATGGAGAATGCCGTTTAGTTAACTAGAATGTTTTTGTTTGTGTAAAATAAGCCGTTATAAACAGTTGTATGAACAATGTGTGTTAGTATGCCACTTTTTGGCATTTAATTAAGGTTTTGACATCAATATTTGTTCGCACCATTTTGGGCCAAACAATTTGGCAAATATGTAAAGTATCAAAGATTGCATCTCGCTACCAACCAGCTCATACATAAAGTAGGAAAAGGCCAACATTTTACTCTCTTTTTTTTTGAAAAGGGGGGGCTCCCCGGCCTCTGCATCAGAACGATGCATACGGCCACATTTATAAATAAAATAGGTTCAACAAGGTCTCAAAGTCTGGAAAAGTAAATAAAGGCGAGCTCACACAGAGCCTCGACGCCAAAGACAAAAATGTCACAGAGCCACAACCGGCTGGCAAAATAAAGATAGGAAAACTAAACGCCTATCCTATTACATGACCGCCATCCAAACCGGTTGGATATCCCGCGCTACCATCTCCCACCGGACAGATCCAGTAACCAAACGCTCCCTGGCCTCCATCGGAGTGAGTAAGGACCACAAACGGATCATCGCCGTAGCTCAGAATAAAACCTGCAAAAAATGAATAGTTGTTGTTCTGTTAAAAGCCAAATCATTCCTGCAGTTCCAAATTGCCCATAACAACGCACATACTCCTACACGAATGTGTCTAGCTATATCGGACTCTATCCCAGCAAGCCACGTTCCAAACAACGAACCGACCGAATTCGGAGGAGTAATGTTAAAGACAATTTGCACAGTGCACCACAAAACTCTCTCCAACGGGCACTCAAAGAAGAGGTGCTTAATGGTCTCGTCCCAATCACAGAAACTACACCTAGTAGAGCATGTCCAATTGCGCTTAACTAAGTTGTCCTTTGTTAAAATAACTTGTTTATGTACAAACCACATAAACACTTTAATCTTTAAAGGAACTTTCACTTTCCAAACATGCTTGGAACTAGGAATGACACTAGAGTTAATGACATCGATATACATCGACTTAACCGTGAACACTCCAGACCTAGTAAGTTTCCAGCACAACTGATCGGGCTCATGATCTAACTGAACCTCCATCAGTCTAGTCACCAAATGAAGCCATGCTTCCCACCTATCACCAACAAGCACCCTCCAAAACTGGATATTAAGGGGGATGGACTGCATAATCGTTGCAACTAGCGCATCACGTCGTTGAACAATACGATACAAGGACGGGTACTGGAGCGCCAGTGGCGTATCACCAAGCCAAGTATCCTCCCAGAAACGGGTATTGTTGCCATTACCGACAATATACTTTGTTCTATTAAAGAAGGCTGCCTTAACTCTCATAAGCTCCTTCCAAAACGGCGAGTCAGTTGGTCTCACTGTCACTTGTGACAAAGTCTTAGACTGCAGATACTTGTTATGAAGAATCTGTGCCCACGTTGCGTCAGTCTCAACTGATAACTTATACAACCACTTACTGAGAAGGCATCTGTTCTTGACCTCTAGATTCTCAATACCCAGACCCCCTTGGTCCTTTGGTCGACAGATGACATCCCATTTGGCGAGTCGGTACTTTCTCTTTAGATCATCACTCTGCCAAAAAAATCTTGATAGGTAAAAGTCCAGCCTTTTCCTAACCCCAACTGGAACTTGGAAGAAAGATAGTAGGAACATCGGCATACTCGTGAGCACCGAATTGATAAAAATCAGCCGGCCTCCATAAGACATGAGTTTGCCCTTCCAGGAACTAAGTTTTTTCTCAAACCGATCTTCAATGCATTTCCACTCTCTGTTTGTTAGCTTACGATGGTGAATGGGTATACCTAGGTATGTAAAAGGTAAAGCCCATAGTTCACATCCAAACAATTGCCTATAAGCCTCTTGTTCCTCCTTGGCTCTACCAAAGCAGAACAACTCGCTTTTGTGAAAGTTAATCTTTAATCCGGTCAATTGTTCAAATAAGCATAACACCAGCTTCATATTTCTCGCTTTTACCAAGTCATGCTCCATAAAGATGATTGTATCATCAGCGTACTGCAAAATGGACACACCCCTAACAACTTGATGAGGCACCAAGCCACCCACCTGACCAGCCTCCTTTGCCCTTCCTATGAGAATTGCCAACATGTCCACCACAATGTTGAACAAAATAGGGGACATTGGATCACCTTGCCTCAGGCCTTTGTGTGTCTGGAAATAATGACCTACAACGTTCAAATATGCCTTTGGTTTTACTCTCTAAAGTTTTGAGTTTGTCTCGATAGCCTTTGGTTTTGTCCATTTACCCCTCCAAGTTCAAATATGTGATGCTATGTAAAAAAACACTGTCAGAACTAGTGCCATAGATTGATGTGATCTGGCATTGATAATTTGCAGGGTAAATCTAATGAAGCAAAATGGTAGTTTAATTATGTTGTGAATAAAGAAGTAAACTGCGGATTAAAAACATAGAAGAGAATTTTGATTCCAATTCCTGTTCTTTGGCACATGGTGCATGATGTGCGAATGTGCATGAGTATATGCGGCGCTTGCAAACCAAGAAAAGGACATGCATTTGCTTACCTGCATGTTGCCGCCCCCCTATGTCAGTCCAACAAGAAAAGGAAAAGAGAAATTATAGGTCACTATCTAAGAGCACGAAAGGTAACAGTTATGCCAAACGTGTCAATTCATTATATGGAAAAGCTTTGCTCTACATGCATCCACTGTATAGAAATTAATAGAAGGAAATGAAGTTATGGATACTTCAGTAGGACATGAATCGACCTTTTGGCCTGAAAATTAAGAAATTCCTACCTGATAATTATTATGTACTGCCATCCCATAACCTGTAATTTCACAACATATTTGATGAAGGTGATTAAACTCAAACTCTCGGTCAATCGTTTTACTAGGACGAAAGAAACATGTGTCAAACGATATTTAAAGTGAAATGTGCCATCAGAGCATCTTCAATAAATCCCCTTCCCTGATTAAAACCTGGCATAGAGGGAGTTGGGCCAAAAAACTTGCTCCAACAGATCACATAAACGAGAAGAAAAAAAATCAGAGGACCACGTATAATCAACCCAAGCTCCCCTATATCTAGGGGAAAGGGGTCATCCATAACTTTCCCCTCAAACTGGCAGGAGGCAACAGCTAAACCACGTCCACCTCCACGCCTGTGGGCGAGCCGTGGCCCAGCAGACGACCCAAACCTTTATCGCTGGCGGTCCACAGCCTTGCCCCGCCACCCGGCAGCACCGCCTCAACTCTGTAGCCCCGCCATCACAGCACCTCGCCCCACTGACACGTCATCCTAGCCGCCTTGCCAGGCCGCCTCTACACGCTGACCCGACCGCCTCTCCCAACTGTACTTCCCGAGCTCACCGGACCTCCCCCGACCAGCCACCACTTCCTCTAGTTTGCATCGCCTTCGGATGTCGGCAACGTGTTCAATGAATTTCCTCACCCTTGAACATATAAGGTTGGACGAAGAACAAGCAGACAACAGAACCTTGTGTCTCTCTTCAGTAGGAGAGATATTTGATGGATTTGATCAGACTCAAAATTGCAGTGAGTTATGTTACTAGGACGAAAGAAACATATGTCAAATGATATTTACATGAGTGAGGTATGTGTACGCATGCAAGTGTTAGCACCCATTTTATTTACTAGATAATTGCACGTCCATTACTTGTGGACTTGGACGCTGAGTTCGAGGTGGGCCACCGCTTCAAATTCGAGTGTTTCTGGCCCAAAGCTGCAGGATTTTTGGACACAGTGGAGCAGGCGTGGCAATCCATCCCTTCGGTGGGCAACCCATTTATAGTGTTGGACAACAAGCTGCGGGCCATGGCGAAGGCCTTGCAAAGTTGGAGCGACGTTGGATTGGCAACACCCGTCTCCAGATAGCTTTGGCAATGGAAGTCATAGCAAGACTGGATGTGGCCGCAGAATCTAGGGTGCTGTCGAATCAGGAGCATGGGCTCCGCAAGTTGTTAAAGAGGAAATTGTTAGGGCTTTGCTCCTTGGAGAGAATGATTGCCAGACAAAGATCACGCCTATTGCATCTGAAGGTGGGGGACACAAACACTGCTTTCTTCCAAAGGCACGCGAGGCATAGGCAGAGGAAGAACTCTATAATTGTCATTCAGCACAATGGCGAGATCTTCACCGGGCAGGAGAGGATAGCGGATTTGGTGGATGTTTATTTTCAGGATCTGATGGGAGCAACAGGGGCTAGACAAGCCAATATCAACCTGGATGTGCTTGACTTACCATCTATGGATCTATCAAGGCTTGAGGCACCATTTACGGAGGAGGAAATTCACAAAGTCATCAAGGGCATGCCTATGGACAAGGCGCCGGGACCCGACGGGTTCACCGGAAGGTTCTACACAACTTGCTGGCATATTGTGAGGGTGGATTTCATGAGGGCGCTTGAGCAGTTTCACATGGAGGATATGCGGGGCATGGCTACAATCAATAAGGCTCTGGTCACGCTATTACCAAAGAAGGCTGTCGCAATGGACATCAGGGAGTACCGGCCGGTGAGCCTCATTAGTGGACCAGTCAAGATCTATGACAAAGTTCTGGCAACTAGACTGGTGGAGGATCTTCCAAAGCTCATCGGGCAACACCAAAGTGCGTTCGTTAAGGGACGTTCCTTGCATGATAACTTCATTCTTGTTCAGTGCACGGCACGTCGTCTACATGTCCAATGGTTCTTCTGAAGTTGGACATTACCAAAGCTTTTGACTCAATAAGTTGGCCTTTTGTCATCGAGGTTCTGCGGCGCTTTGGATTTGGAGAAAAATGGATTGCATGGATCTGTGGGCTGCTAGCGACTTCCTCCACAAGGATCATGGTGAATGGCATACCTGGCAAACCGATTCTGGCGTGTCAGGGTCTACGACAAGGTGCTCCGCTATCACCTATGCTCTTCATTCTGTGCATGGAGCCTCTCAGGGCCATGTTCAAGTATGCCATGGACAGAGGTTTGTTGGAGCCACTGGCACGGAATGGCTTGCAACAGCATGTATCTATGTCCGCGGATGATGTAGTGGTGTTCTTCAAACCCAATGAGCTCGAAACAAGGACGACATATACTTGCGCTATTTGGGCAGGCCTCCGGCCTTGTTGTCAACATGGCCAAGAGTGTCGCCTTACCGATTCGATGCTCTCAGGAGGAGATGGATCTGGTCTCCGGAGATGGATCTGGTCTCCTCTTCCTTGGGCTGTGCCAATGCCACATTCCCATGCAAATATCTGGGGATGCCACTAACGATAAGGAAACCCACCGCAGCGCAACTTCAACATCTGGTGGACAAAGTTGCTGATTGCCTACCAATGTGAAAAGCAGCTATGCTGCCAAAGAGTAGTAGACTGCCGTTGATCCAATCGATACTATGTGCCATCCCGGTGCACTCGATGTTGGCTCTGGACCTGCCAAGGAAAACTTTAGTGGCGCTAACCAAGATCTGCAGAAGCTTCCTGTGGTGTGGAAAGAACGAAGCAAGTGGTGGGTCTTGTGCGGTCGCATGGGACGAAGTATGTACGCCCAAATGGGCAGGCGGACTAGGGCTACCCAACCTGTTTTGGATGAATAAAGCACTACGGGCAAGATGGCCATGGCTTCAAAAGGTGGACAAGGACAGGCCCTGGGCAGAATTCTCCATCGTCGTGCCAGCTGACTCGCAAGCTTTGGTGCAAGCAGCTGCGCGGACAATGATAGGCAATGGCAGAAAAACACTTTTTTGGGGAGGATAGATGGATCGACGGTTTTCGGGTGTCTGAGCTGGCCCCGCAAATCTATAGTCGAGTCACGAAGAGAGTGCGCCAGTCAAAGCTGGTGGCGGATGCAATACGCAACAACAACTGGGCCAACGACGTTGGAGCTGACCTACCACCGGAGGCTCTGGACGAATTTCTAAATCTTTGGCCAAAGGTGGCGGAAGTGCAACTTGATGATGAGATGGAAGACACGGTGAGGTGGATGTGGGAGCAGAATGGAGAGTTCTCGGCTCGTACGGCATATGCGGCTCGGTTCATGGGGAGAGAGGTGTCCCCAACTGCCGTGTTTACCTGGCAGACTAAGGCGCCAAGGCGATGCCGGTTCTTCTCCTGGCTGGCGATAAGGAACAGATGCTTGGACTTCGGATAGGCTCGCCCGACGTGGACTACCCCACCAGGACACATGCCCGTTGTGCAACCAACATGATGAAACCATGCAGCACTTGTTGATGGAGTGTGTATTCGCGAGGCAGATTTGGTCGACAATGGGCCGACTCACGGAGAGACTGGACATTGAGCCGAGGCAAAATGAACCGCTAGAACAATGGTCGACAAGGCAAGACGGAAACTCAGACAGCGGGCGTGCGCACAAAGCCAAATGCCTTCTTGGCATGTGGATGATCTGGAAACAGCGAAATGACGTGATCTTCAATGGGGAGAGTCGTCGGTACCACGAACCATTCAACGCATACAGGAGGAAGGTAGGCTATGGGCGAAGGCGGGATTGTTCAAAGGACACAATGTAGGGTTCGAAGTAGAGCAAGAAGCGTGGGATACTAGCGAGTAGTTGTGTCAAGTGTGGGGTGGTGTTGGACGAGGTCCGCATGTAAATAAGCTTGTAATGTGGTTTTGGGGTTCTCTCCCCTCCCTTCTTTAATGAATGATATGCACACTCGTGCATATTCGAGAAAATTGCACGTATGTTACAACATGGGCATTATTGTGTTTGTTAAACACTTATTTGGTAAGTATTTAATGGCTTACCAAAGAAAATATTATTTGATTTGGTCAGTCAATAAGAGGTGAGGCAGTTGAAGTGATTTTCGCGTAAAACCAGTGCACAAAATCAGAAGTGGGAGGAAAAAATCAAAACAAAGGGAGAGCGTGAGTGAAGGTAAGGTTGGATGAAGGACAAGCGGACTAACACAACGTTACGTGTTTTTTTAAGTGGGACAGGAAGAGATAAGTCAATAAGAAGTGAGCCAATTGAAGCAGTTTTCATGAAAAACTGGTGTGAAAAATCAGTAGTGGGAGGAC
>NC_057795.1:688117380-688121338 GCF_018294505.1 Triticum aestivum
AAAAATAGGGTTTCTCGTGTTGTCGTCGTCGTCGCCGCCATCTGAGAGATTTTGGTCTCCTGACCTCTACCTGCCATCTTGGCGCTAAGAGGTGGGGGGATCTCGGATCTTCAAGACCTCTATGTTCTTCGTCAACGCCTAGTGATCATCATAGTTTTGCGAGAATAAATTCCTCTCATTCTTTTGGCGGTGTCATGGGGTTAGAAAGTTTTCTGTCCTCGCGGATTTGATTATTCGGATCTGATGAGTTTATGTTGACGTGTCAAGCTGTTTTTGTTGGTTTGATTCTTTGCGGAGGTGAAATTTTTCATCGACACCATGGTGAAGATATAGTGATTCGACGGCCTGCACTTCTAGGGTATCATCCCCGACACAAGTACGTTCATCGATCAAGGCTTCCCATCTGTTTGAGATGGGCAACTCAAGGCGCTTTCAAAAATCATTATTGGTAATGTTCGTGCGGGTGAAAGAGTGACAATACCGTTGCTCCAGTCTAATTGCAGCCTCTTTACCGAAGTCTTTGGAGTATTTCTTCGAGCAGAGAGTGCTACCGCGAACTAGGTGTTTACAAGAGATTTTATTATAATTCTTTGTCATAGGAGTTACTTTTTATTTTCTTGGATCTTAGGTCCAAATTGGTTATAGTTGTTATGATCAATAAAGTTACAGGTGTTTCTAGAAAAAGTAAATTGAAGAGAAGAGAACGTGTAGTTTAGACCATGATTTACCTGCACTTATTAGTGTGATTTGACCATATTAAAGTGATTGTGTAAAATGTATTTTTTAACTAAATATATATTTATTTTTTGATAAACACATATTAACTCAATAAAGTAAACATAATTCTATGTGATATGTCAATAAGAGGTGGGGGTAGTTGAAGCGTTTTCATAAAAAGGCAATGTAAAAAATCAGGTGTAATAGAAAGAAAATCAAAATGGAGAAGGGAATAGGAAATAAGCATATGTTGGATGAGAGTCGAGCGAACTGACATAACTAGTGTTTTTTAATTAAGTAAGAGAAGATTGAAATTAATGAAAGCAGCATGGCACGTGGCCATCAAAGAACTCATAAAGTTGTTGCAGGATATGCCTTCCTTTGGGTGCAATTACTCTCTCCGATACATATTATTTGTCTTAGATTTCTCTAAATACAAATGTATATAATACTAAAACATGTCTAGATACGCAAACCTAAGACAAGTAATATCGATCAAAGTGGTAAGAAAATTTGTGGACAGTGAACACAACTAAGAAACATGCCAATTTTTGTTTATTTAGTTATTACTACGGAAAGGATTGAGAGACACATGCAAAATAACATGGTCCCACCAATCAAAAGAAAAAACAGTCTAGATTTGTTTAGTGCTCTTACCTCCTCTTAGGAGGTAAGTTGGAGTGGACTAAATGAGCTCAGTCAAGAAAGTTTAGCTAACATATTTTCAATACTAGCCATTCGGTTAAGTCTTGGCACAAATGCCCATATTTCTTGGATTTATTTAAGCTTTTCAATGGTATACTTCATCAACTATACGAAGTGTTTGTGATGATTAAATCAATCTCAAGATATGTTGGGTCAATCTCTCAGATATGCTGAAATAGAGGTAGGGCAGTGACGTGGCGAGGAATTTTAAACACTTCGTAAACACAAAAAAATTATGGGTATGGATAACTCTCGTCTAGATGAGAATTAACTAAGTCTTCTCTTACTCCTAAACCATTTGATCTTTTTTAGATATTCATGTGGATTGTTTTGTTTGACTAGTCAAATGGTATACGTGCTAGATGAGAATTAGGCAACTCCACATTTTGTTGCCACAAATAGAAACATAATGTATACTATTATATAGTTTAACAAAAGGATATATATACCATTAAAAACTTTCAAGTATTCAAAATTCACAATTAATTTGAAATTCAAAAACATGATGTCTTCAGTCTTCTTCATTTTGTAATAATTCTACAGTCAAATGTTCAATTGATACATTTATACATGTGTTGAAATTTTAACAAATGCACTTGGTATTTTAACAAATATTAAAAGTATATCAAATAAATGTTTCAGAAATATGTGAAAAATGTACAATATTTATGAAAAAGAGGCATCAAACATCTTAATCCTTGTATCTCAAAATGCCTATAATGTATTAAAAATGTTAAACATGTATAGGACATGTTCTTGATGTGCGCGAAAAAGGACATCAAGAACATTTATTTTTTAAAAATTTAGTTGTGTATTTCAGAAATATTTCACATGTATAAAAATAATGTTTCACATGTACATGAGAAATGTACATAGGAAATAGAGGAAAAACGATAAAAGCAACACAGAAAATAAAAGGTCAACCAAAAAGGTTCTAAAGCCAAAGAAAAACTGATGAAAACCTAAAGAAAAACATATAAGAAGAAAGAGAGAAACCCGAAGAAAAACATGAAAAAGAAAGAGAAATAAAGAAAACTAGGGAAAATCAATGAAAACAGAAGAACAAAGAAGAAAAAGAAAAAAAATAGTGAAAACCAAGGGAAAACGAAGAAAACAGAAGGAAAGAAAGAAAAGAAAAATAGTGAAATCAAGAAATCAGGAAAACATAAGTTATAACAAAGGGAAAAGGAAAAACTGAATAAACTGGTGAAAAAATTAGAAGAACCGACAAAAAAACAAAAGAAAAGAAAAAAAGTTATCAGAGAAAACCAGAGCACGGCAAACCTACAGCAAACGAATCCCGCTAATAGGCCGGCCTTCTCCATCTACGCCTGACGCAATAGCAATTTTCATCCCGCTATAAGCAAGATAAAGCTCTCGATCCTGAGCACTGGCAATTATGTACAAATGTTGTACTCCCTCCATCTCAAAATATTTGTCGTTAAATGGATAAAAAATGATGTATCTAGAACTAATATATATCTAGATACATCCCCTTTTATTAATTTTGATGACAAGTATTTCAAGACGGAGGGAGTACCTGTAAATGATCAGGGCTGTGAGCTTGCCAGGTTGGATAAAATGATCTAGCATATGCTGTATTTTTTCAGGGCTTACCATTATAGCCCGGGAAAAGGGTTGTGTGTTGCCTGGCCAGCAGCGAGGTAGAAGAACCGATCGCCTCTGACAGCCTTTGTTTTTCTTTTTTCCATTATTAGTTATACATATTTATGTAAATAGAAAAAATATAACTACAATTATATCTGCTACATAGCGGTGCATCGAGTCCCTTGAGCTGGTGTTTACCCCATGTCCTACTCTCTCACGCCGGCGACCGGAGCAACACTCGAGGGGGGCAGCCGGCCGCCGGACATAGGCACCGCGGAGTTATGTTGGGAAAAGTTGCATGGAAAACAAAAAATTTCTACGCACACGCAAGATCTATCCATGGAGATGGATAGCTACGAGAGGGAGAGTGCATCTACATGCCGTTGTAGATCGCTAAGCGGAAGCGTTTATCAACGCGGTTGATGTAATCGTACACCTTTACGATCCGCTCCGATCAAGCACCAAACATACGGCACCTCCGCGTTCAGCACACGTTCAACTCAATGACGTCCTCGCCTTCTTGATCCAGCAAGAGGAGCGAAATAGTAGATGAGTTTCGGCAGCATGATGGTGTGGTGACGGAAGTGGTGAAACTATTTCCGCAGGGCTTCACCAAGCACAACAGTTTTAGAGCGGATGATAAACTAAGGACGAGATTAGAACCACACTGAGCTAGGGCTAGCTCTAATTCATTAACTAGGACTAACTAGCACTAGAACTAGATCAACTAGAGGAGGCTCAAAAACTTTTTGTTCTAGGGGCTACCCTCCTCCTCTATTTATATGTTGAGCCCTGGGGTCGTTACTTAGGGACAGGGCCTCCCCAAAGTCGATTTGGAACGCAAGGAAGAGTCCTTTCCGGATTCCAGCACCAGACGCCACGGTACTCGGCATCCTGAGTAAGGGTTAAGCATTTTCTGTAATCATAC
>NC_057795.1:688121559-688125064 GCF_018294505.1 Triticum aestivum
AAGTCTCAAGGCACGAGATGTAGGGTTGTTACCTCCTTCGAGAGGGGTCCGAACTCGTAAACACCGAATGTTACACCTGCGTTGTAGCTAGGTTTTGCCCCTCTTTCATACCCCTAATACTCTTTGTCAGGATCATAATCCCAACAGTTGTCGCCCATCGTGGGGCTGCGCATCTAGCAATTAATCTTACACCGCATGTGGAATTTCATCATCGTCATCACCAAGTTAGTCGGTGGTGAAACCCGTTTCAGAGCATTCAGCTTCATTGTTGACAAATAAGCGTGGCTTCGTGAGGCTCTGCTAGACGTGGAGGTGCTGCCCACCCGTGACGCGGCGCACTTGTGTGCATCCTTATTCGGAGTCCTTCTCCGGTAGCCATCGGTTCCCTACTGAGTGGCTCCTACCAGTCCAATTTTGGGAATCTTTTTCGCACAGGCTTTAACTTCCTGTCCGGCACGTGTCCATATCGGTACAAATTACCAATGCGCTTGTGTTGATATAGGCTCTGTTTGGTTCATAAGTCCTAGGACTTTTTCTAGTCCCAACTAAAAAGTCCCTAGTCCCTAAGAAGCCCCTCTCTGTTTGTTTCCAGGGACTAAAAAGTCTCTAGTCCCTCCCTAGAGGTTATTAAATGACCATGTTACCCCTACTATATAAAAAATAATAACCAAATAACACCATAGGGCGACGGGGCAATGGGTGCAGGGAGGGGCATTGTTGGAAAAGTCCCAAAAAGACTCTCCTTGAGAGTCTTCTTCATTTAGTCCAAAAAGCAACATTTAGTCCCCAGTAGTCTCTCCTGTTTGGTTAAAAAGTCTTTAAGAAGGACTTTTTCTAGTCCCTAAATCAAAAAATCTCTGTAAACAAACACCCCCGTTGATACCTACGACATGTCTGCGCGATTACGGGAGCAGGAAAAGGAAAAGCCCGAACAGATCGATCTATCGATTCACTCCGACTAAATTCAGCAATGGCGGCGATCCGATGTGCTGCTGCTGGCATCGCGCTCCTCCGGCGAGCAGCGGCCGGCGGCCAGCGGGGACCGCTCCAGCAGATCTTCTCCTCGCTGCGGCCTCGGGGGATTCACAGCCTGTTCGACCGCCCCCTCGGCGCCGGCGCCCTGCCCTCGCCGACGCCGTCCATGGGACCAGCTCGCTGCGTCGTCCCGTCCAACAGATACATGAGCACCAGCCTCCTCCAGGTGATTAATTTCCTAGTATCCACGTATCTCTCATCAATCTATACCCAAAGTAAACATGTGTATGCCTCTGCAGAGCAAAATATTACGTAGTCACTATATATATAGTCCTCTTTATTTTTTACATCTAGTAATGTTATACACTAGCTGTCAATCGTTGTAAAGTTCAAAGAAAAAGCTACTCCAACTCCAAGCAGAGTATTTTTTTACATCTATTAGTCGTTGTATTGATCATGCATGTTTCAGCCGAAGGGACACAGTGCGGCAACGAAAGAGCCTAGCGCCAAGGTTGCATGGTAAAGTGCAAAGACAACTATTACCAACCCTAGCAAGCTAGCTGCATGCACGTGTGCTCATTACTTGTATGTGCAATGCAGGTATAGACGGATGTGGCGGCCTCGTGAGACCGAAGGTGAAGGGGGCGAGTTCAGGCTCTGTGTGCTAACGCTCACGGCAACATTGATGTATGATGCTTGGGATTCTTACGATGAGTTTGAAAGCCGTTTCGGCGAATTTTCGAAGTGCGAGTTTTCGCGGGAGCATATTTCCCAATTCCCAACAGCTGCTTGGTCGGTACTGGACAAGACCCGTGACTCCATGCTGGAAAGAAAGCCCCCAAGTTCAGCCTGAGGAAACACTTTGACACTTGTCATACTACTAGTAATTTTTTTGTACATGCTTTGGAGGACTTCAGATTGATATATATGTCCACAGACTTTTACACAAAAATGTAAAGGCCCTTAGATCAGAAAACTCTGTGTGTGCTGAGTGCATATGCTTCCTTTTCAAAAAATAACTTCCACCTTTCCTATTTTTTTTAAATAGCTTACATTCGAATGAATCAAGGTTGTTTACATAGAAATTGTAGGATGGCTAGAATATTGTGTTGATCTGATCCTCATATGCAGGCCTGGTCCTGAGGGGGGCGAACGGGGGACCGCCCCGGGCCCCCGATGCCACAGGGGCCCCCGATCAGATGTGTGTTGTGTACTGGGGGTTTGACCAGCGGGCGGATTGACATAGGGCGGCCCGATAAAACAGATTGCGCAGGCAACGCGTATCTCGTTCCGCGTTTGCCATGCCGAGATCCCCTCCTGGTGTGACAGCAGAATTGATCCGAGGATCTCATGTGATTTGGCCACCATCTTCTCTCAAAATTTTCTCATAGCCCACCCCATGCCCTCCCCTCCCTGGAACCCCTCAAGCACTCCGATTTCTCTTGCAGCTCTAACCAATCGCCAATCAGAAGGTTATGTGCAGCACGTACGTGCTTAAGGATTAGACTACAGCCCAACCCCGGCATACTCAGTTCAGAAAGAGATGGTATTGAGATTTGGAACTTGTGAGTCCGCTTTGATAAACTGATGCTAGGTAAGATTTGATTGAATTGATTCCATATACTAATTTTCTGATTCTGTAAATTTTAGCACGGCATGCCGTCCAATACATATGCATCCGGTGAGGAAAAAAAAAGGAACAAGCAGATGACTTTATATAGTTACAGAAAGGATCGATTGATAACTCTTTTTAAGAGTAATATGAGGAGTTGAAGAAATCAAGGCATGTCATTTGTTCTGACCGATCTACTAGTCTTAATCCAGAAGACAAGGGCACAAGGGCAACAAACAGATGGAAACAATGTAAGTGATTATGAGCACATATTTAATTCATCTTGTATAGAATTTGCTAGTTTAGACACAAAATCAACTTTTGTTATGGATATCTATGATCCAAAAAATTGGGATAGCGTAATAATTAACAAAGATATGGAAATAATAGTGGAGAAGGCGCCCATAATAGAAGTAGATAGAGTTAGGTTTTTTTAACTGAGCTAGTATGTGGAAATTATTTGATATAAAAAAATGTGTTCAGTGGACTTTATATATTTATTGGGAACATTTGATATAAACATATATTAATTACTATTTTCATATTTATATTGAGAGGCCCCCAGTTATAGTTTCGCCCAGGGCCCCCGAAATCTCAGGATCGGCCCTGCTCATATGGGGCATATAGAGAAGTACAACAAGAAAAAGGATTGGAGTACATCACAAGTAATTATTGGTTTAAACCAAATCTATCTCTATCTCTCCTAATCCCTAACTAATACATTTATACTACCAACAGTTTATAGTATCAAAGTTTCGTGAAAGATGCAACTCATTTACGAGCCAGAAAAAATAACAAACCCAAACTTTTTTCTTTCAAAATCTGAAAATGCTACCCTAGCTCCCCATTTTTGTTTGTCATCCAGACCTGAAAATCAATCTTTCAAAAACAACTTAGACATGCATGACTCACTCCAAT
>NC_057795.1:688125550-688125981 GCF_018294505.1 Triticum aestivum
ATATATATATATATATATATATATATATATATATATATATATATATATATAGGCTTGCTAAAGTGTGCCTGCGCGCACTATGCCCTGTCCTACGCTCCGGCTAATTCGAGCCAACCGGCGCGCTAACCAGGTGAAAGGGCGCGCGCGCGATCGTGGGTAAATGTCCACTGTAACGCCTTACGACCAACCAATCCTCGCTCGCTTAAATGACCATCGTAAAAGGGCCTGCAGGACATAGTAACGATATTACTATCTGTATTATAGCAGCAGTAAATGGCCCTTACAAAGTAGCAAGGGATTACCATCACGTACCGTTCCTTTAAAATAATTTAGGGATGAAACCTGTGATATCTAAGTGCGCAGTAAAAAAACCTAGGTCCATTACCATCCATGATTAATATGTTACTATAGTAATACATTACAACATGTCT
>NC_057795.1:688127069-688164778 GCF_018294505.1 Triticum aestivum
ATGCTCACCTGGAGCACATAATTAGCATTTCCCTTGAAGGTATAAATTGGAATCCAAATTCAGGACATGAACTCGGATCACAGTGTATGCCATAAAATTATTTTTATATACACCATGTTGCAATCCCTTCCCATCCAACTTAGTGCGATAGAAAGCTAAAGTCTTTGGATTCTTATACACAAGAATTTTTTATTGGTGTCACTTTTTCATGAACTAATCCACTTATATTAATTTAAGTAGGTAATTGGTCAAGCTTGCACGGTCTTTCTTTTTGGAATATAGGGGTAACTAGCAAAAAGGTCCGTGCGTTACGACGTGAGAAAAAAATACCACACGCTCTTAATTTACAAAAAATGGTCTATAATCTGAGTATTTGTAGCTACGGCCCAAACAAACATGGTATTAACCTATAAAAGTGCAGTGTTTAAGATTTTATAGGTGTTCTATTTCAACACTGCTTAAATGTAGATTTAATCCGTATAAAAAAGGGCAATTGATCATGCATTTATTCATGTCATGTTCGGAATGGTGTGTTGTTACGGGTGAGTAATGAAAAACGACAACAATAAACAATGACACATTAGCACACTATGGAGACATGTGTGCATCAATGGCAGTTTTCAGTATAAGAATCACCAACTTAGGGTAACTCTTGAACACTTTTTTTCACATGCATATTTCTTAAATACATGAAGAGTTGTTAAAAAGATACATGATTTTTAATCATAAAAGAGATGTTTTTTTTCTGGAAAAAAACGTTTTTGTATGGCCTCCTATGAACGCAGGTACTTGCGCCTTATTTCATCACTATTTCTTGCCATACATGTCATACGTATTGGTCCATGCATGTTTCATCACTATTTATATCTTATCAAACTTGTCTTTTATTTTATTTTTGTCATGCATGCCTCCTTTTTACTTTTTTCATGCATGTTCTTTCTTTCTTCTTCTTATATATAGAAGAATAGCGCAACATCTCATCTTTATCGGATCTCCTCTACATTTTCTCTTTTATTCCTTTTATAGCAGACATCCCATCTTTATTGGGTCCTTCGTTTATTTCTTGTCATGCATGTCCTTATTTATTCTGTGTGTTTAGCAAATTTATCTTCAATTTCATGTCCAATCATGATTTTGCTTAGGTGTTCATCCCCAATCTGAATCAGTATCAGTATGAAAAAAAGACGGGTAATGCATTGTTGATTAACATTGCAGCCTTTTAAATTGCTAAAAGATAAAATAACATCATTTCAGATTCTTCATATTTTTTAATCAAATTTCATATATATAACACATCAAATTTGGAGTTACGGTTTAGAAGACATGAGTATTTAAAAAATATACTTAATATGTACTGTGATTTTAATGTCAGAAACATTAGGGGGTATTTTATAAAATAACAAAATGGACTAAGAATACCTATTTCTTTTATTAGTAGGTATAGATAGATATAGATAATTGGCATCATAAGTTCCGTTGCACAATGCATGAGCGCCAAGTATATAGTGTTATTGCATATGTTGTGTGTATATATAACAACATATTTGCAGAGTAGGAGGCGCTTTATTTCTCTATTTTTTGAAAAAAATCATGAATTTTTTAATAATTATGCAAACTGTTTTTTGAAATCATGAAAATTTTATGATTTCATGTTTTTTTTCAAAACTCACAACTTTCTAAGATTTGGATTTGTTGGAAATCTTGGATTAATTTAAAGATGGAAAACAAATACAAAAATGATAAAGGAAAAAGCAAAAATGAAATAATAAAGAGCAGGGGCATCACGACCGGCACCTGGGCCGGCCCATTACTGCACACAGGAAGTAGGAGGCGCTTTATTTCTCTATTTTTTGAAAAATCATGAACTTTTTAATAATATGCAAACTGTTTTTTGAAATCATGAAAAATTTATGATTTCTTGATATATTTTTTAAAAACTCGCAACTTTCAAAGATTTGGAATTTTTGGGAATCTCAAATTAATTTAAAGAAGGAAAACAAATACAGAAATGAATCAATGATAAAGGAAAAAGCAAAAGATGAAATAATAAATAGCAGGGGCGTCACCACCGGCACCTAGGCCGGCCCATATCTGCGCACGGGGAAGGAGGAGGCGAGCACAAGAAAAGGGAATTAAAAACAACACAGCCAGGAATCGAACCACACTGCGTCTCTGCTCATGGCATATTAGTGTATCAATTTATAAGAACTATATCTGACGGTGTTCTAAAAATAACAAATAATTTCCTTCACTTATAGGTGGCATAGCAGGTAATTTAGGGAAACTTCGGGGACATATTTTATGACGGACGACCAGAAGCAGTGGCCTTTTTATTGTTAGGAAAAGATATATATATGTACGAGAGGTTATGTCGTTGTCGCTTGAGCAGCACGGCAGGGCTTTCGTCATCGTCGCTCGAGCAACACGTCAGGGAAGAGGTAAAATCTCGAGGTAAAAGCACCAGGGGTCCTAAAACTTGTCTCCCATGTGATGATTTAGTCCTAGAACTTGCAAAAGTAAGCTATGCAGTTCTAGAACTTGCACACAATGTGTAAATTTAGTCCAGAGCCAATCAAAAACAGCCAAGTGGTGCCTGCAGCTAGATTGAGTCCGTCGGCTGCTGGACATTTGCAGTTACCCCCTTGCTGTTTTGTGGATTCAACCCGCAGTACACGCTAATTTAATACATCCGTCCGCACCCCTGTTCCCGTCCTCGCAAAGTCTCTTTTACATGAACCGGTATGTACTGGTGGAGCATCCATCACTCGTTTGCTTTTAGATGCGTGTGTACATGCTTCTTTTCACATGTATTCCCTCAGGCTTCATTTTGTATCTCTTTCATTATGTCAAGTCAGCATGTCTTGTCTATGCCTCACAACACCACTTTATGTCAGAAGGAGAGACGGAGCATAGCATGCGGCATGTGATTTATCCCCAACTGTTTATTCTATTTGGCTTCAAAAATTTAGATGATATATAACTTTTTAACCGAAACTCCATTTTTCAAATTTTATACATATTTGAAATTCTGGCAACAAGACCTTTAAAACAAGACCAATATTGGATATATTTTTTGAAACGAGATTCACGTATTTCACTCGTTTGAAAATGTTTTGAAATAAGTGAAATTGTGTTTTTATAAATGAGCGAAATCTGTTTCATGAAGCGAGTGAAATTGTTTTTTCAATTCATAACTTTTTGAATTGTGTGAAATAGGTTTTGGAAATACGTTTTAAGACATTTCATAAATACGAAGTGAAATCAATTTTCGAAATCAGTGAAATGTGTTTTTTCAAACTAGTGAAATACTGATTTTAGAATGAGTGGAATTATATCCTTTGAAATGAGTGAAACAGTAAAAGTAATGGTTCTTGAGATATAGTTTGTAATGAGTGAAATACAGTAAATGTTCAAAGCTGATTTTTCTGCTGAGTGAAATACGTTTCAATTTCTTTTTGTAAATAAGAAGTGGAATTAGTTTTTGAGATATAGTTTGTAATGAGTGAAATTAGTTTTTCAAATCGGTGCAATGTGCTTTTTCAAATTTGTGAAATACTTATTTTGAAACGGCTGAGATTATATTCTTTGAAATGAGTGAAACAGTTTGGATATATTAATTTTCCAAAAATATTCAAATGAACTTTTTGAAATTAGTTCAGAAATTGAAATATTTTTTATGAAATACCGAAACATTCTTATGTTTTATGAAAGTTATTTGAAAGATAATTAAAATATGTAAAATAAAAAGTAGTTCAAATATGTCCAAGATTGATCTTGTTTTGAAGGCCTTGTCACCAAATATTCGAATATATAAAAAGTTTCAAAAATGAACATTTGGTTTAAAACATATCAAGTATTGAAAAATATGAGGCTGAAAATTAATCCATGTGAGATGTATAAGAGCAGAGACTACATGCATGCGTCGTTCGTCTCCACTCTATCCCATTGATGTAGGGATGCTGATAGTGTGGCCCTAATACCAAACAGATCTCGCAGTCAAACCTAACATTTAAGACCTGAGGTCCCAACCAAGACACCTGTTGGGTATGGGACACCCACCAGTCCGGCGCACTCCTCAACCAGGACGTCTGCCGAGTATGAGGCCGCCACAGCCACGTGCCACCAATCCATCTTCAGTGATGTACTGCTGCATCTACCTTGCCCAGTCTAGCAGCCGTCGACGCCACCACGACGCCAGACAACGCCACCATCCTGCGCTTGTCCATAATCACACGCCTACCGGCGAGACTCCGCTGCTCCATGCCGCTGAGACCCGCCGTTGTCAACGTGCCAGATGCCACACCGCTCCTCCGACGCAAAACACCACCTGTTGCCACCGGTCCCATCCTCTCCGCCCGCAGTTCCTCAAACCGAGCACCCAAACGCCCCAGGCGGCGCCTCCAGGAAGGGTATGACACACGCAGTGCTCCGCCGCCCAATCTAAGGAGATTTAAGGGTTTCACCCAGGCATGGGGTCGGGGTGGAGGGCAGGGACCTCGACGGCACCTGCAAGGAGGAGAACGACGACCCTGGTCGTCGCCACCATCGGGATGAATGAGTCATCCAAAGTTTCCTCTGGTCCGATGTCACCTATATCAGCCCTCGCGAACGCACCGAGGCCGACGACCGTGATCGTAAGCCACCAAGTGCAGCGGGAGAGAGCCTGCAGCGCGGAGGACATCCACCGGTGACTCACCGCCCACGCGGTCAAGACGCCGTCCATCCACCCCCCGTGAACGTCGCCAGCCGAGGGTGTCGTCGCCATGCCTAACGGGCCGCCGCCCCCGGTCCAGGTTCCTGCACGAAGGCCGGAGTGGCGAGATCCGCCACTAGCGACGAGATCCGGCACCGCGCGGCCAACGCCGTCGCCCAAGCCCGCCGTCGACCGATCCCGCCGCCGTCGGGAGCTCGCATGTTGCCGGGAGACCCTCACCCTTGGATCTGGGCACCCGTGCACCGTCGCGAGACCGCCGCCTCCGGGATCCGCCAAACCGACGGGAGGGCTGCACCCCGTGGATCAGGACGCCCGTGCCGCCGTGGATCCGGGAACGGGAAGAGAGACCCTCCGCCATCACACGCACGGGTTTTGCCCGGCGCCGACCATCGGCAGCGGCGGAGGGGGAGAAGGGCGCTGGAGGGGCTAGGCGGCGGCAGCGGCTGAGCCCTCCCGAGTCGCCCGCGGGGGAGGCGACGCGAGAGGGACCAAAAAGCACGTCAACTTGGAACCGTTGTTTTGGAACCATTTACCAACATACCAACTGAAGGTTGAAGTCTCTGCATGACACAACACAGTTCCCTCTTCAATATCATCCATCACCTTGCAGCATCAGTAGGCGACCATCCTTAAACAGCAAATTAGGCTTTTCTTCTCATATTTCTTCAATGTCCATTATTTGTTAAACCGGTAGCTGCAGAAGCAATATAAGACGTTTCTGTCAGTCATACACTATCGTTACTGAGGAGCATCAGCTAAAAAAAAGGAGTTAACGAAACACACCGAAAGTACAATGCTAACCCTGATGGCCTTCACACACCACGAACTACTCAATATTAATCGTGAAATGTGAACATCCAATATTAAGGCGGCCAGAAAGCGGGTCAATTATGTGAGTCATCAAGGTTGAAGACTCTGAAATGTGAACATCCACTGTTATATTTCTGTTGTACATTGGGAAGAAGCAGCAGACTGCGATTGGGCCGAAAAGTTGGACAGAGTTTCACCCAGCTTGTTTCTGAGCAATTATGAGTTTCACACACACACACACCAAACACACACACAAAGGAGAAACTCTTTTTTTTTCTTTAAATAAAGGAGGATATCTTTTTCCTTCTTCTGTGATGGACTGGAGTCTTGCCCTCTACAAGTGGACCGGGTGAGTGGTGCCCAAGAATATCTTGAAAAGATATCATGATCCCTACATTTTATTCTCGGTTAATAAATATTGTAATGCTCATAATGTCACCATATCATAAAAATGCTATGGCCATTTGTTTTGTAGCATTAATACTCCCAACGTCTCATTCTTGTTGGATGTGATGAACCAACAACTTTCGGTGGTGACCTATATGCCATGAAATTTCAAGGAAGTTTCATTGGTGCTATCCTATATGTCAAGAGATTTCCAGGAAGTTTCGTTCACAGGATCATACCTTAGCCTTCTGAAGTCATCTCTGGTATATGTGAAAAGGTGCTCAGGAAAGGACAAGAAGAACAATAAATAAGATATGCAACTTCCTATGAATTTCTCTCAATTGATGATGAAATGATCTTCCAATGATGCATATCCCTAGTAGTCATGGACCGGCCGGCTATATATACATGCCGATGCCTATGAGCCTGGAAAATGTTCCATTTGAAACCACTGTCTATACCAACCTACATAGATTGCATTCTATCTTTTGTTTCATGTGGGCTATGGTGATGATGGATCAAAACGTCCTAATCGCGCTGGTGTCATATCTCCTGATGTTGATCTTGGGGCCATTGATCATAGATGTCATCCTGGTAAGCAAAAAGATCTGGAGCTTCTTGCACACATTTACAAAATACCTAGCGCATGATGACACCCTCGTCGTCGACTCTATGGTGCTTGATGATAGCCCCACATCACCGGCGAAAGTAACTGGTGGTGGAGGATTAACATCTCGTGACATAGAAATTGTCACGGCGAGGCTAGGTCTTACCGGCTGGAGGTACCAAGGGTGTGAAGGAATTAGTGTCTTAGATGAGTTGATGGACGGTAAGCAAGCGAGCAAGGGCGAGTTGGAGGAGGCCTTCTGTGTTTTCGACCGTGATGAGGATGGGTTCATATGCGCCGGTGAGCTGTGGAACGTGATGAGGAGGCTTGGGTGGAAAGAAGGGGCCATGTATGAGGATTGTGTGAGGATGATCCGCCCCTTCGATGAGGATGAAGATGGCAAGATCAGCTTCCTAGAGTTTAGAAGGATGATGGAGAATGCCATTTAGTTAACTAGAATGTTTTTGTTACCTTGCCTCCTTAGTGTAAAATAAGCCGTTATAAACTGTTGTATGAACAATGTGTGCTGGTATGCTACTTTTTGGCATTTAATTAAAGTTTTGACCTCACTATTTGTTAGCACCGTTTTGGGCCAAACAATTTGGCAAATATGAAAGTATAAAACATTGCATCTCGCTAGCAACCAGTTCATACATAAAGTAGGAAAACACCAACTTTACTCTCTAAAGTTTTGAGTTTGTCTCGATAGCCCCAGTTACATATGGTTTTGTCAATTTAATCCCTCCAAGTTCAAATATGGGATGCTATGTAAAAAAATGTTAAACATGTATAAAAAAATGTTCTTGATGCATCTGAAAAATGACATCAAAAATATTTATTTTTTAAAATGTTAGTTTTGTATTTTAAAAATATTTAACATGTATCAAAATATTGTTTCACGTGTATATGAAAAATATACATAGGAAACTGAGGAAAAATGATAAAACCAACACATAGAAAAGAAAAAAGGTCAATCGAAAAGGTTCTAAAACCAAAGAAAAACTGATGAATACCCAAAGAAAAACATATAAAAAGGAAGAGAGAAAACCGAAGAAAAACGCTGAATAGAAAGAGAAGTGAAGAAAACTAGGGAAATCGATGAAAACAGAAGAACAAATAAGAAAACAACAAAAAAATAGTGAAAACAAAGAGAAAACAGAAGGAAAGAAAGGAACGAAAAAATAGTGAAATCAAGAAATCAGGAAAACAAAAGTTATAACAAAGGAAAAAAGAAAAACTGAATAAAACTGGTGAAAAAAAATAAAAGAACCGAAGAAAACTAAAAGAAACTAAAAAAAGAAAATGTATCGGAGAAAACCGGAGCAGAGCAAACCTACAGCAAACGAATCCCGCTAATAGGCCGGCATCCTCCCTCTACGCCTGACGCGATAACTACTTCCATCCCGCTGTAAGCAAGATAAAGCTCTCGCTCCTGGGCACCGGCAATTATGTACGACTGTTGTATCTGGAAATGATCAGGGCAAGTCCTAAGGCCTGTGAGCTTGCCAGGTTGGATAGGATGATCTAGCATATGTTGTATTTTTTTCAGGGCTCGCCATTATAGCCCGGGAAAGGGCAGTGCGTTGCCTGGCCAGCAGCGAGATAGAAGAACCGATTGCCTCTAACAGCCTCTGCTTTTCTTTTTTTTCATTATTAATCATATACATTTATGTAAATAGAAAATATATAACTTCAATTATACATGCTAGATAGCGGTGTCACGAGTCTCGTGAGCCGGTGTGTATCCCATATCCTACTCTCCCTCGCCGATCGAGGGGGGGCAGCCGGCCGTCGGTGTAGAAGTGCATGCTCTAGCCAATGCAACCAAAAAACCGATCTGATGGAGGAGACTAGGCAATACATTTATACGTCAATAGTGGGACATGAGCACGGTGGAGTCAAACGAGCTTCGCTTAGATTTAGTTTCACGCTGCATGTAATTGTATAGATTTGAGATTTCGTAATTGAGATATCTGGTTATGGAAATGATTATTTGAGGTTTGATAGGTCCCTCAATTTGCCAAATCAGATGCTCTAATGACTTCATGTGGAAAGTTCATCTGAAACCCATAGCCTCTGTTAAGAGGGAACTCCACTAAACTCTCAAGGAGATGGTTACACGAGTATAACCAACTTGCAGAGTTTAGTATGCTAGTGTTTGTATTAGCGGCCCAGACGAGGGAGTCCCAGCTGTCACAGGGCGCTGGCGACCTAGCCGTGGGATTTTCAGCTGCTGGGGGCGACACGTATGACCCATTTATACCAGTGATTTCAGCGCCGGTCGTGACGTATGCCACCTGCTGTTTGCGCACCATCACCATCGACTGCTCCCGCTTATGTGCTCTCGAGAACTCATACTCACAGTCGGAGTGGCATAGTCTGTTTGTTGGAACGTATTGATGGCACAATTGCCTGGTTTGCAGCTTGTATGCTATCTTGGATCCGACCTCTCTGATTATCAACAGTATTCCACCCTGACGGATTGCTATATATGGAACAAGAGTATCGTGCTCTCATTCCCAATAAAACATTGTGTTTGGTTCCTCCTCCTCCAGGTGTTAATATCACTGATTCTAAATGGGTGTTTAAAATGAAAAAGCATTTTGATGGCTCCATTGAGCACTAGAAGGCCCGCTTGGTTGCAAAAAGTTTTAAACAACACTATGGTCTTAATTACGAGGATAAATTCAGTCCAGTTGTCAAGCCACCACCATTCGGTCGCTTGCTAATCTTGGCAGTTACTCATGGTTGATCTCTCCGACAGTTGGATGTCCAAAATGCCTTTCTTCATGGTGCGTTAGAGGAGGAAGTTTACATGAGGCAGCCACCATGTTTTATTGATCCAGACCATCCTCATCACCTTTCTCGCTTGGACAAGCACTATATGGTCGGAAGCAGGCTCCTCGTGCTTGGCATGCGCTTCTTGCCAGTGCTCTCCATGTTTATGGTTTTGTTCCCTCTACGCTAGATACATCACTGTTTCTTCTCAGCATTCAGATGTCGCCATGTATCTTCTGGTTTATGTTGATGACATCATCCTTGTCAGTTCCTCAGTGCCTGCTGCCAATCATCTTATGTCAGCTCTTCGTTCCAACTTTGCTATTAGGACCTTGGCAAACTTCATTTTTTTTCTGGGTTTGCAGGTTGCTCGCACTTCTGATCAACTCTATCTAAGAAGTATTCCTCGGATCTCTTGCGTCGTGTTGGTATGCTCAAATGCAACCCCTCCTCCACACCCATGTCTACTACTGACAAGATTTCTGTTGTTGATGGTGATCCTCTATCTCCTAATGATGGATGCTACTAAGTATCATAGTCTTGTTGGTGGCCTGCAGTATCTCACTATCACCAGACTGGATATTGCCTTCGTGGTTAATCATGTTTGTCAGTACCTACATGCACCTCGAGACTAACATCGATCTGCTATCAAGCACATTCTTTGTTATGTTCGCCTTATAGCCTCTTATCGATTACATCTTCGGTCTGCTCCGTCTGGTGTTCTTTCAGCTTTTTCAGATGTAGACCAGGCAGGCAACTCGATGATCGGCGATCCACAAAGGTATATGTTGTATTTTTTGGTCCTAACTTGATTGCCTGGAGTCCTCGCAAGCATGACATGGCATCTTGCAGCAGTACAGAGGTTGAGTACAAGGCTGTAGCCAATGCGACCGCGGAACTTATTTGGATACAGTCCCTGCTTCGTGAGTTGTGAGTACCTCAACGACAGCACCTGTTCTTTGGTGTGATAACATTGGTGTTACATACCTTTCTTCTAATCCGACATTTCATGCAGGAATAAAACACATCGAAGTAGACTACCACTTTGTCAGATGTTGCACAGAATCTACAACAGAGCAAGGTTATCTCCTCTGAAGATCAAATTACGGACATCTTCACCAAGACATTGCCGTTACCTTTGTTTGAGCATTGCCGGGGCAATTTCAACTTGTGTAACACGGTTGAGATTGAGGGAGGGTATTAGACTTCATATATGACTTGTACTCTGAATACAACTCGTACATGTACATGCAACCTTGTTATATACTATATGAATACAACGCCACCCTGAGAGGTAGAGCAGTTGACCCAAAATCATCTAAACCAAGCGTTAATAGTTTGAAATCAAGCTTGCAGGAAGGAACTTTTGGTTGAAGATTGATTATACAATTATGAAGAGAAAATGTAGCTTCTTCAACGTATAAACTGAACAACTTTTATACTGTATTTTCTTTTGACTCAGCGCCCCACCTGAAATAGTTCATACGTATCTTATATTTATACATAAATAAGAGTGGAGTAGATGTACAGGGATGCCCGCCAGAACATGCTGTGCAGCTCTAGCGCAGTTTTTGGCAAACTAGATTACACCAGTTCCTTAGGGCTTAGGGGCTCACTCGACAGCGGGTCTTCCACAGATGGACATGGACGTGCGTCTTCAGGAGCATGGCGATCGTAAGAGGGTGCAGCGTCAAAAGCCTCCTGTTCCGGCTCTTCCAGGTGACCCGGAGTACCAGCAGGGCGACGGTGTTGGCTAGCCTGCTGTGCAGATGACGCAGCGGGGATCAAAGCATGGCGGGGACCACAGATACCCTCAAGGGAGGCGGTCGCAGTGGCGCACACGGTGGTACGCCAACGGCGCGGTGTAAGCCGGCGAGCCAGGAGGCAGCACGCGAAGAGGTGCACAGCATCTTCGTCCTCAACTGTGCAAAAGGGGCAGACAGCGGCCGAGGCAATGCCGAGGCGATTCAGAAAGCTTCGCGTGAGTGTTACCATGCGGAGCAATCCAGAAGAAGATCTGGACCTTTTTGGAAACAAAGCAGTCCGAGTTCACCGCGCCCAGCGGGGCGCAAACACCACGGTGGTGGAGAGAGTGTCGACGCCGGCGGTGAGGCTTGGCGAGTGAAGGTTGACGACTCCCAAATGTGAACATTTTCGCTGTACATTGCGAGGGAATCAGCAGCCTGTGAGCGATTGGGCCCAAAACTTGGACCCAGCTTCCCATGGCCTGTTTCCGAGCAATTACAAGCTTATTTACATCGCTTTTTCCCCTAAAAAAACTTGTTTCTTTCTTTCTGTGGACTGGAATTGTACCCTCTACAAGTGGACGGGAAATCCAATTCTAAAAAATAAAGTGGACCGAGCGACCAAGAATATCTTTTGAATGATCACTGTATTTTACTCTTGGTTAATAAATACAGTGATGGTCACAATGTCACCATATCACCAAAATGGCGCGGTCCTTAATTTTGTAGCATTAACTCTCACATGTCTCGTTCTTGTTGAGATGATGAACCAACAACTTTCGGTGGTGTCTTATATGCCAGGAAATTTCCAGGAAGCTGCATTGGTGGTGTCCTATATGTGCAGGAGATTTCCAGGAAGTTTCGTTCAGGGTCAAACCTTAGCCTTGTGAAGTCATCTTTGATATATGTGAACTAATGCTCAGGAAAGGACAAGGATAGTAATGAATAAGATATCCATCTTTCCTCTGAATTTCTCCGAAATGTTGATGGAAGGCGGCATCTTCCAATGCTATATATATGCCCATGTCTCTGAGCCTGGAAAATGTTCCATTTGCAACCACTGTCTACATCAAGCTACATATATTTCATTCTCTCTCTTTTTCATGTGGGCGATGGTGATTATAGATCAAAACATCCTAATCACATTGGTGTCATCTCTCCTGATGTTGATCTTGCGGCCATTGATCGTAGATGTCATCCTGGTAAGCAAAAAGATCTGGAGCTTCTTGTGCACACTTACAAAATACCTAGTGCATGACGACACCCTTGTCGTCGACTCCGTGGTGCTTGGTGATAGCCGCGCACCGCCGGCGCAACTAGTTGGCGGCGGCGGACTGACCTCTGGTGACATAGAAATTGTCACGACGAGGCTTGGTCTGACCGGGTGGAGGTACCAACCGTGTGAAGTAATCAGTGTCGTAGATGAGTTTATGGACGGTAAGCAAGCGAGCGAGGATGAGCTGGAGGAGGCCTTCTACGTTTTTGACCGTAACGAGGATGGGTTCATATGCGCCGGGGAGTTGTGGAATGTGATGAGGAGGCTAGGGTGGAAAGAAGGGGCGATGTATGAGGACTGTGTGAGGATGATCTGCGCCTTCGATGAGGATGGAGATGGGAAGATCAACTTCCTAGAGTTTAGAAGGATGATGGAGAATGCCGTTTAAGTACCATGTGTTTCGGTGTTTCATTACTCTGCTCCCTTACTGTAATAAGCCGTTGTAAAATGTGGCATGAACAATGTGTGTTGGTATGCTAATTTTTGGCATTTAAATAAGGTTTTTACCTCACTATTTGTCGGCTCTGCTTTTTACCAAATAATTGGGCAAATATGAAAAGTATCGAACATTGCATCTCGTCAGCAACCAGTTTATACTTGTAGTAGGAAAAGACAAGCTTTACTCTCTAAAGTTTTGACTTTGTACCCACAAAAGGTAACAATTGTAGTGAAAGTACCAATTCATTATATGGAAAGGCATTACTCTACCTCTACGTGCATCCACTGTATTGCATCCACGGTTTTGATTGCACGCATCTAGCGGCTAACGAGGCGGCTGTTTTCTGGCTGCCTACAACCGGATGGCGCCTAGCAGCCGCCAAATGAAAGTATGGATACTTCAGCGGGACACGGAGTTGACCAATATTTTGGTCGGATATAAATACTTTCCAACGGGTAGGTTTTTATATATGCGTGACAACATTTTGCATGCTAGGTGACGATGTTTTTCTATTCAGTTCCGATACATAGTGGCTGTGGCTCTCATATGAATGAGAGTTAACTAAGTTTCATCTAACTCCTACATCATTTTATTATATGCGTAGATTTGTGTGGATTTCTCCTTTTTCTTTTTTAATTAATCAAGTGGTATAGGTGTTAGATGTGACTTTGCTAATTTTCATCTAGATGAGTAAAAATTAGCAAACCCAATAATCAACATAACTACCATATGTTTTCAAAAAAATAATTATCTCATACATGTAACTTCACAGCATATTATCAGACTCAAAGTTGCACTGAATCGCGTTACTAGGATGATGTAAACATGTGTCATAATGATATTTATAAGAGTGTAGGTTGTGTATCGCATGTGTTGACACCCTTTTTTCATGATCTTCAATTAATGGAAGGAGCCTAGCCTGCCGGCAGTCAAAAAACTCATAATGTTGTTTGTAAGGCATGCCTTCCTTTGGATGCAATTAGTGAAGAGGTTTTATTTTGGATCTTTTATCTAACAACCTAAAGTGGCATAACTTAATTTCAAATATGAAGTTGTTTACCACACATACTGTGTGATAATTACTAAAGAGATTTCTGACCGGTCAACTCTGTTAAGAAACATGCCAATTTTTCTTTCTTTAATAACTATCAATCAAATGGATTGAGAGAGGCAACCTACTACAATAGGAGTTATAACAGATGTGCAAAAAACATCGCCCCACCAATAACAAGAACAAACGGTCTAGATTTGTTCGGTGATCTTTCCTATTAGGAGGTAAGTTGGAGCGCATAACAACAACTCGAATCGAAGAAATTTTCTCTTTTGCACCCTGCAAAGTATGGGATGACCTGAAAACGCGCTACTCAAGATGCTATCTCCCAATACCCAATTGCCCATCCCTCCCACTGACGCATAAGAAGTTCCATCTCTCCCCCGGTTTCCCTATGGCCCTTAGTAGTGCAGTTGATCCTTGTCCGGCGGGAGGGCTTCTGTTCCTTTATTAGTTAGGTTTAGTATCTTTTCCGGGGAGGTGAGCCAACACTACTAGGGAAAAGGCTAGTAGCAGTGCGGGTTTTAGGTGTATCAGTAGCGCGGGGGAAGGCGCTACTAATAAGGCGCTACAGCTAACATATAGCAGTAGCGCGTGGTCACCGGCGCTACTGCTACACAAGTGTAGCAGCAGCGCGGTTACTGGGAGCACGCTGCTGCTAGTAGCTCTAGCGCCCTTTGCAGCAACGCGCTACTGCTATAGCGGCGCTGCTGCTAACTTATATACACTCGCTACTGCTAATTTAACAGGTTTTTTGTTTTTTTGGGCATATTTGTTTTGTATTTGAACAGGCTTTATAGAAGAATCTTTAGCACATAGAAATGTCATCATGATACACATACAAATGCCTGCGAGACCATGAATATAATCATAGCATATACATACAAATAGTCTCATCATAATCATCATCCAACACAAAGTGGGCTCTCGTCATCATCTCGAAAATAGCGATACAAGTCCTTGATTACTTGCAAATACATCGTCATCCATCTAAACAATGGTATACGCGAGAAGAGCTATCACTTTGAGTACATGAGTTCGTATCCCTCTCTCGCATTAGCGTGAACCTAAACTAACTACTGCCTGTCGCTCGGAAACCGGAAACCGGCAACACCTGGGCCTGACACTCCGGCCACTCATCGTATATATACTTCTGGCGTAGCACTTTTTCGCCATCGATGATTTATGCACCTGCATCGTCACATGAGTCGATGATATGCAACATATATAGTTGAGCAACAGAAAGAGACAGACTTGACAAAAATAGAAACAACATATCATAAGCATAAATAACAAAGTTCATCGTACCCAAAATGCCCTAACTAGAGTGATCTTCGCTAGTCGAGGAGGAGGACGGTTTAATTACATCACAAATAAAGTTTCACTGCGCATAACTCAAAGTTTTGTCATACGGAAAGTATGGACACAGACACATTGTCATATATCGACAATCACTCCAACATGTCGTGCCATCCATCGAGGTCAGGGAGATAGTCCCCGAGCTTAGTGAAAGGCTTCATGTCGAGACGCTGAGAGGCTATCCATGTTCGGACGTCTTCCCGTGACATTTGTCCTTCTCCGTAGAACATCCCTGTTTTTTCGACGACCTCTTTCATGATGATTTGGGAAAGTTCGCGCTGGATGTTATAGAACTCAGCTCGAAGTCGATGATCCTCGATATCTCCTATGTCCTTTGCCCATTGCAGAATATGGGCATCACCAGATCTAGGTGACATGTGAAGGTTCTGGTGATCCCGTCTGTACTCCAGCATGTGGTGTAGGACATAGAATCCATCATTAAGAGAATTGTTCGGTTGCTGGATGCAGCAGAAGTCGGTCTTATGGCTGAAGGCGGCCCTGACGCCCCTTCTCTTCTTGTCCCTAACCTCTCCACCCCTTGCTTGGTAGTAAAACATAGCACTGTCGAGAACATCTTTGATGTGGGTGTAATCCTTTTTGTGAATGTTCTTCGACGAGTCCAAGTAAAGAGCGTGGGAGAATCGGGGATAGAGGATGATGAGGACGGCGCGCCCGCCGCTGCGCAAAATAAGTACACCTCAAATTAATTAGCTTCCACCGTGCAAATGAATTATTGAAATCGAAGGAAGGATAGCAGCGCAGATGACTTACACGGGATGATAAGGCACGAGAATCGCCTCCTTGTCCTTATTGGCGAGCATGAAACTGATGATGTAATCCCTCGCGTATTCACGCTGCTTTGCACATACTCCCAAGAAGCTCTCATGCATGTAGTACGGGTCAGCGACACAGATATGACGTATCTGCTCAACCCCAATGATGTAGTTCATGTGCAAGGCATAAAGGCGGACAAACGTAAAATCCAGCTTCTTCACGTGAAACATGTCGAATATGTAATCGAATCGGAGGAAGAACTTATCCGCAGGGAAGCTGTCGACGTACGACATTTGCCGCGGAACGTTAACCACGTAGAGTGGGTATCCTGGATCTTTCGAGGCGATGAGGCATTTCTCTACCCGCAGCACATCGTCATGAAGTCTCCTTAGATCACCGAATCTGGCCCGTAGCGCTGTTGCAGGTAGGATTGGTTGACCGGGGATATGCCATTTATCCGCATCGGGGATATCTATACGGTCCTGAAGCCGAGGCTGCTGAGGCGGCTGTATCATAGAATCGGCTTTTTTTTGCCTTTCCTCACTCTCTTCCTAGACTTCTTTACTATCGGAAGGTCGTCAATAATACGTTGAGACGGTAATTCAGGCACCGACTCATGACGCTCAAACCCTGAGGAGGCGCCAGTATAGACATACTGTTCAGCGCCATCGTCATCCTCATCCTCATCCATGGTGACGTCATCAGCGACTAATGGAGCCTCCTTCTTACCCCGTCCGCTATCACCCAACCCGACACCCGACGCTAATTGGGTAGGTGGGGTGTTCATGTTCATACCTTGCTGAGGCTGCATGCTCGTGGGTGTGCTCCCGGCCGCCTCCAGACGAAGCAGACTCTTTGGCCACAACAGGACCCACCCATTGCAACAATCACCAAGCCGCCGCGGTGTCTCCTCGTCATCCACCAGTAGTGTTGGAGGAGGCAAATTCTCGTGGCCCGGTTCGACACTGGCCATGGAAACCTTGAAGACGTTCGGGGGGATCGGCCGGTTGTGGAACAATGGTTCCTTCGGCTTCATTATCGTCGCCTTCCCCACGACCACCTTCTGGTCGCCGATGGTGTACAATATGGTGCACGGGGTTTCGTCAGCCTGCAAAGAAAAGTCTGCGACGTGAGACATCCGAAAGGCAACGAAAATGGGAGATTATACATTTATATTGAAGGAGGCCGGTGTGACAGATACCGTGAGGGCGTCGAGCTCAGCCAAAGACGAAGCACCGCTGAGCACGTCCGGTGCGGGAGCCGGTGCGGTAGCCGGTGCGGGAGCAGGTGCGGGAGCAGGTGCTCCCAAGAAGTCAGCAAGGGGAAAGTCCTCTGCATTTTTTTCTGGATTTTTTCTTGTCCAAGTGATAACGTCCGTCACCAAGGAAGTAGACAAATCTGCAACCACCTGTTTTGCGGCAGCTACCGCTGTTGCGATTGTCTGAGATGATTTCTTCTCAACCGCAATCTCAACCTTCTTGTCGATGTTTTCTTCAGTTAACCTCCGTCTTTCCTTTCTCTCCTCCGTGGTCTCACGGTAGTACTTCTTCCACGTGGCGCCGTCTCCGACACCGTGCACGCGTCCATACGACGGTCGAGTATCCACCGGTTGTCGTTTCAATATGTTCAACGCCCGGTTGAATGGAGTGTCCCACTTGGGCCTCGCCAATGCCTCAGACGGCGAGTCGCTTTCGGCCGCAATCCGGTGCTGCTCTCTCTGCAAAAGGCACAAGGATCATTTACAAATATGACTAACGTGTGCAGTCGAATCGATCAGAAACTAAAATTACCAGCAGTCTCATGAACTCCGTAATGACCGGTGTTGTCTCGTAAACCTTCTTCACTGGGTCCCAACGGTGTCGGGCCCTCAGGTCGTCACGCTCCTGCGGGATGGTGAAATCCGCCAAGGGGTCTGGGATGCCCAGACTCGCGGCTCCGCGTCCTCCTTGGCCCATTTGGACCTCTTTCCGCCGTAACCACGGCTTTCGAGGTGGTGGCTCCCAATGTTCCTCTTTTGAAGCCCCTTCATGTACTTAGACTTTTTTTGGCAGCTTCGGCCTCGCAAGCCTCCTTGAATATTTGAAACTGCTCTTCCGTGATTGTCGGATTATCCTTTACAATCTCGGAGTAGGGTTCCCCGCCGTTGATCTTTGCTTTCACTCGATTTTTCCAGGCGGCCAACGCGTCGCTAAACTTGGCCATGGCGTGTTTGTTTATCTTCTTCATTGCCGGGTCCTCGTCTGGATCTTCATAATCCTTCTCATTCCGGCCCGGGAACAAGAATATCTAGTGAAACTTCTTTAGGAGGGAGCTCCTCATATTTTCTATCTTCTGTAGTTTCTCATCATTGATGGTGGCGGTTGTCCGTACGATGCAGCCAATTTGATTGTCGTAGCACGCGCGCGCTTCCTCGGGCGCCTTTGGCTCAAAATTGTCGTCATCCACCTCCGTGACCACCAGTCTAGTAGTCCTGAGTTTGTTAGGAACCCGTTGCCTCTTTGCTTTCAGTTCTACACTGGCTCCGCTCCCCGAGGCAGCACCGGTCTCAGCGCCGGTCTCGATGTCGGTCTGAATCTCAGCGCCGGTCTCAGTCTCAGCACCGGTCTGCGTGTCGGTCTCAGTCCCTGATGCCACCGGTGGGCCCAGCAACAACATCGGTTGATCGTCGGTAAGGCTAAAATATTCGTCTGCCGCCAGGTAAACGTCGTCGCAATCACCAGAACCTTGTCCTTCATCGTTGCTAGCCATGTTTCCTATGATTAAATCTACTCAATTAATTCTAGACCTAATAAAATGAATAATGACATAAAAAAGGACTATTGTTTTGCAGGAATGTTGACTCCTTCCTGGTGCGGCAAATCCCGGGCACTCGATATGTCCTAGTTTGTAGCACAAGTCATGCCGAAATTCACAGAAAATTTCGGCATGACCTTTGCTAAAAAGTGGACAAATCGAGAACCTGAAATTTGCCGGAACAGAAATGAATCAACATTCCGGCAAAACATAGGCCACTCAGCATCATTCCCTGAAAACAACAAAGCCACTTGGGCACAATCGAACAACTTCAATGAAAAGATATAACATGAGCAAACACTATTGAGGAATTTGCATATAACATGGCCACTTCAATGAAAAGATATCTGTTTGACCAAGTTTTTGAAAAGAAAAACAATTCTGTTTTTTGTTTATAGCTAAATGCCATAGCTACTGTTTTTTATTTATAGCTAAATACTTTTGTTTTTTTTTTCTAAAGCTAAAACTATTTATATCTACTGTTCTGTTTGACCAAGTTTTTGAAAAGAAAAACAATTCTGTTTTTTTTGTTTATAGCTAAAGGCCATAGCTACTGTTTTTTATTTATAGCTAAATACTTTTGTTTTTTGTCTAAAGATAAAAGTCTAGGAACTACATTTTCTTTAACCCTTTTGACCTCACCAGAATTTCCACAGCAAGACCTTAGTACCTACACCCAATTTCTTCAAAAATATTCAGGTCCATAGTCCAAATAATTCAAATTTCATTTGAATGAAATTTGGAACAAATTCAGATCCGTAGTCAAAATAATTTTTTATAGCTAAGTGTTTTTTGTTTATACCCTCTGTTAATTTAAATCTAAATGCTACTATTATTTATATACCCTCTATTAGTTTAAAGCTAAATGGAATTACTGTTTAGGAATTTTCATAAAAATTGCCCTAGCTAATTTCCTAAAAAATTGCAAATCATTTTTCTTAAATGCTATAAAATGCCTACTGCCCTAAAAAAATCTAGGGTTCATATGAACACCTAGGGTTCATATGAACATCAACACAGTATCAACACATATATATAATTGCCCTAGCAGATAGATATAGGAGGGTAGGGACAGGAGAGGCATAGCCTTACGGTCGGCGGCGAGGGCAGGCTCTGGCTCGGGCAGCGGCGGTGAGGTCAAGGGAGGCGACAGTGAGGTCGACGACGGCCTCGGGCGGCGGCTGTGAGGTCGAGGGGGCGGCCTCGGGCGGCGGCGGTGTGGTCGAAGGCGGCGGGCGGCGGCGGTGTGGTCGAAGGCGGCCTCGGGCGGCGGGCGGCGGCGGTGTGGTCGAAGGCGCGCGGCAGGGCAACGACGGCGATGGAGAAGTTGGGGAACAGGGGGAGTAGAGAGGGGGGAAAAGGACTTAGCGAAATTTTGAGCCAGGGCCGCCGGGATTTGAGTCAAACTAGCAGCAGCGCGTTTTGCTGAAACGCGCTATAGCTAAGATAGCTATAGCACGTTCCAGAGAAACGCGCTGCAGCTAAACCTTTCTGTTTTCTTTTTCTTTTGTTTTCTTTACATTTTCTTTTTTTCATTTCTCCTTTTTCTATTTCTTTCATTTTCATTTACTTTTCTACTTATTTTTCTATTTATTTTCTTTTGCATAGCAGTAGCGCTGTAAATAAGAAACGCGCTGCTACAATGTTTTTAGCAGTAGCGTGCTTCTAGGAGAAGCGCTGCTACTATTCCTAGCCTACCGGCACTAGTGAGAGAATTTTAGTAGTAGCGTTTTTCTGTGAAGACGCGCTACTGCTAAAATAATGATTGTAGCGTGGTTTTGCAACAAGCGCTACTACTAAGTAGCGCTAGCGCCGAGTTTTGACCAACGCTACTGCTATACCTCTGTGTATAGCGTTTTCCCTGGTAGTGCAAGGATGTCTTGGTGGTGTGTACAGTGTTGTTGGAGGGCGTGTGAAGGTTATATTGTGCTTGGTATGATTAGATCTTATGACCGGAGGGACCGGACCCTGGAGGGCTCGGACTACCTTGGAGCCTTAGGCCCCTATTTCCTGAGGAAAATAATTACACATTTAGGGTTTCTTTCTCAAGTAGTGGTATATTTTGTAGGTGCATATTTATCAGTGTATGTGTAGTTGATTCTCTCTTAATAGTATTGTTTCTCAAATGACTCAAGTAAGTGTAAAAGCCATCATGATCCTATTTTTTTCCTTTTTGGAAATGGGAGGGGGAGTCTAACCATCCATGTTCCTCTTCCGAGTGCAGTGGCACTGTTCATAGTCGATGCACCTCTTGACCTAAACGATCCACCACCACGACCAGAGCCCTGGCTACCAGATAGGGGTTCCCCTAGAAGCTATCAATCATGTGCCATACTCTGTATCCTAAGGGGCATTAACCCCATTTCTGCATTCCTCCAGGATGTGACCAAGAATGCCACGCACTTTGCAAAAAAAAATCCTATCTTCACATATTTGACAGCCAGAAAAACCGTTTCATTCCCATTAAGGTTCAAGGGAGCAAATCGTACCAAAGGATTGGCAAACTCGGTCTTGGCACTGACATGTACATAATCTCCATATCCAAACTCCATACCTATCCAATTGTCCTACCTGATCAGCAATAGCTTGGGATCAGCAGAGATAAGAGATTCTGTTTATCTGCACCCATACCCAAACACTCTCGAGCTTGCCTACATTCTGCCTTGCCTTCCTATAATACTCCTCTATCATCACAACAAGGAAAACAAATCTATACACCTTGATGAACCACTGTAACCAATCTCCTAAGAGGAATATTTGAACCACAAACAACTTGACATCAACCTCACGGATATCTGGTTCATAGGCGTACCATGTTTCTTTTTTCAGAATCACTGGCGGTTTTATTCAAACTCAACAGTCACAACATGTTCAATGCTTTCGACCATAGACCCAAGAAAATATAGAGTAACTCCTATTACTAAGAATTACAATGATATCTCTTGAAGACGTATTATCCGTGGTAACAATCCTAGCAACATGAACTGCTACCAAGGCTTCAACAAAGATAATGCAATTAAATGGAGTTGAGGCACAACCATCCATAGACCTACACAAACGTGACCACCTTCAAGGGTTTCTGAAAACCCATGATTCACCCACAAGATGGGAGGTTGTGAGCATTGGGCCGCGGATGATCCCCTAGTAGTGCAGGTCATCGAACCACAAAATCTTCACCAAGATGCCAGAGAAGCATGCCGCAACCACAAGAGATCAGACAAGCAAAAGCACAAGACACTAATATAAACTCATCATATCTCCATGAACGCATCAGCGAGTAGTAAAACCAAATTTCCACAAGTTCGGGCCTATGAAGGCAAGACATCTCTGGCTCTATGGCACTATCCGATACGGGATCATCGCAGGAGAAGAATCGGAGTAACTTGTTGTCACCGTACTGCACCCTCCGCAAGAATATCACCAATGAAGACCATAAAATAAATATTTGGACACTTCTAAACATGCTGCAAGGACATGAGGTCTCACCGCCTAACGGCATGCGGGTCAGGCAACGGATAAGATCACAACCGCTAGTCAATACCCCAATCGCCGATGCATTTTACTTCATTTTTCGTATGATGGTGCATATAGGTGCGGGACAGCTAACCCACTAGGCGAAGTGAGTTGTGTTTTGTAACGCGCGACATAAAAATCCCCGAAAAGCAACGCGCTTGCATGGGAATCAAAATCGCAACCTCCCAATCATGAACACGTGCTACTAGCCACTTCAACTATTCGCTGCTAGTGAGTGATGATAAGCGCGACATATTTAAGAACACAACACAATGTCGAGATTTAAAAACACTTTTTATAGTTTCTAAAACATTTCTTGAAAATTGTGGACAATTATGAAATGTTGAACATTTTTTGGAAAATACAAACACTTTCTGAAAATGTGAATATCTTCTAAAATTACAAACAAAACAAAATTCAAAATTTTTAAAAATATGATTATTTTTTCTTAAATGGTGAACAATTTTTTGAATCCCGGACCATATCTTAAAATGTGAACAGCCTTTTCAAATCCCCAAAACACGAAACATGAACAATTTTTGAGAAAATATGAACAATTATTGAAAACATGAAACAATTTTATTTTACTTCTTTCTGAAAGTGCTAACTTTTTTTGAATATGTGAGCAATTTTTAAAATGAGAACATTTTTTAAACTCCAAAAATAATTGAATATGAGGACATGTTTAGAAATTATCAATGTTTTTATAAATCGCAAGTTTTTTCTAAATTGCAAAAAATAGAAAAATTAAGCAAATACATGAAACAATTTAAAAACAAAAAACAATAAAAGAACACAAACAAAAAAGGCGGGTGGCTCGCACAATGGTTAAGCTCAAAAAGTGTGTCGGCCTATCTCGCGCGTTCGGGGGGTTCACCCATGCGTTGCGTTGATAGTTCAAGGCAGTGAGCGGCGAATATGGAACACCCCTATTCCGTGCGCCAATGGGGGGCTGCTATCTCGCGCGTGCGCGCTACAACGCGCGCTGTTGTTGCCTTTTTTAACAAGCCTGGGACATAGTTTGAGGCAAATCCGGGCCCCATCCATTGAAATTAGGGGGATGAGATTATAGTTCACGGGAGAGAGAGAGAGAGAGCAGGGAGGGTCCAGCACTGTACAGGCACATATGGGCTGCTGCTTTAACATGGGTGGGCCCATCTGTCCTTGGCTTTCGCTAGTGTGAGGAAAAAGAATTTCCTATTTGCCCCTCGTTGCGGCAAGTTGCCGTGGCAACGCACAGGAGGGGGGCCAACCGACACGACTGGGCCGGCCCATTTGAGTAGATCGTGTTGGCACTACCCCATCCGGTTTTGGGAACCTTCCAGAAGGTTCCCTGAACCGGTTTTTTGTTTCTTTTTTATGGTTTTTTATTTTTTATGTTTTTTTCTATTTATTTGTGGTCAGGTTTTTCTTTTTCCGTTTTCTTTTTATTCAATTTAATTTTTCTTTTTTCAGAAATATTCAATATTCTAAAAAAAGTTCATTTTTGAAATGTTCCTGTTTTCAAATTTTATTCCTACATTCAAAAAATGTTCACATTTTAAAATTGTTTGGGAATTTCAAAAAATGTTTCTGTTTTCAAATTTAAAAATTATTCGCTTCTTTTCGAAATATTTTTGAAACAACGTTCATGAATTTCTGAACATTTTTGGTTTTTTGTTTTATTTTTAATTTCTCTCTTTTTATTTTTCAAGTTTATTTTTTTGAACTTTTTTGAAAATTTCAAATATCGATCAGAATTTCAAAAAATGTTCTCATTTGGAAATTTGTTCAAAAATTCCAAAAAATGTTTACAATTTCAAAAAATATTTGTGGTTTCAAAATTTTGTTCACAATTTCAAACAATGTGCTCGTTTTTCAAAATTTGTTCACAAAT
Organism: Triticum aestivum; assembly: GCF_018294505.1. Taxonomy (NCBI): domain Eukaryota; kingdom Viridiplantae; phylum Streptophyta; class Magnoliopsida; order Poales; family Poaceae; genus Triticum; species Triticum aestivum. Next base: position 688,151,192 of record NC_057795.1, read on the forward strand.
TCAAAAATTGTTCGGGTAGCTACAAATAATGTTAAGCTTTCAAATTAATTCGGAATTTAAAAAATGTTCGGTTTTCAAAAAAAGTTGTTCACAAATTCAAAACACTTTTATGGTTTCTAATTTTTGTTGATCTTTTTTGAAAAATGTTTGAAATTCAAAAATTTATTTGTGTTCTAAGAAAATGTTTACATTTAAAAAAGAAATATTTTGAGCTTCTAAAAAACTCTACCTTGGCTTGTTCGTGTCGTTACAGTACACGGTCCGGTCGCTACAGTACATCTTTGAGCTGCCCCTCCCGTAGTGCTTTTAGAATCCGCGGTGTACAACAATCACCAATGTGCTGTCAGCTCGAGTGGCTGATGAGAGGCATTCAGTATCCAGAGGTGGCGACTTCGATCCCCCAAGGCGGCGCTCTATTCTTTAGCTACACCGCGTTTGTTCGCTCGCTACAGTGCTGCTAATGGGCCGGCCCACTCGGTGGCGCCCCTGTGCGATATGGCGGCAATTTGCCGCAAAATGTGACACATACGACCTCTCTGAGGAAAAGGGGTCGCTCGTTGCGACGCTCGCTCGCGAAGGAGCGTTTCCGACGCCAATGCCTATTCGGCGCCTTCAGCGCTGCTGGTAGACAATTTCGTACGGAGCAGACACCCCACTATACGCCTGGTGTAATTGCGGGTCGGCCAATATACTTCCTTTTTTTATGTTTTCTACTGAGGTATTTCCCGGTTTCCTGTTTAGTTTTTTCCTTGGTTTCTGTTATTCCTTTTTTTTCTCATTTTTATTCTTTTTGTTCTTTTTATTTCATGTTTAGTTTTATCCTTTTTGTTTGATTTTTCTTTAAAGAATTTCCAAATTCCTGATTTTTTAGCGTGGAAACTATTTCAAGTGCTTGGGCTTTTGGTGCTGAATATTTTTCTTAACTTTCTAAAAATCTGAGTGAGCTTTCTCAAAGTTTATGAACTTTTTCAAGTTTAATGATTTTTTTTAAATTCATAAACATTTTCAAATTTTATGAAATTTTATCTCTTTACTTTTTGGCAAATTCGTGAAAAATAATAAAACTTGGTTTTTAGAATCCTTTTCAAATTATTTGAATGTGAATTTTCTTGTTTGTTAAAAAGATTGTTAACTTTTACAAATGTCATGAATTTTTCAAATTAATGATATTTGTTTATTTTTTTCCTAATTTTGTGACTAGTTTAAAAAAGTGAATTATTTTCATTTGACGTTTTTTTACATTTATGAACTTTTTTATAAACTCAACGGTCAATTGGTCAACCAGCCGACCAGCAAGTTATTATTTTGAGGGAACAAAAACTTTATTGATCAACTAGTTTCGGAGGAATGATTACAGAGTCATGCGGCATAAGTAGCCACGTATATCTACCAGTATCTAAGTGCAAAGAATATTTTGCTAAACTACCAGCTTCATGATTCCTTGATCTACTTTTTTGAATGAAATTGCACTCCTCGAAATCTTGTGCATGAATTCTTATCTCCCTTACAATAGCTTGATGTGCATCTCCAGTGTTTGCCTTTACATCATTAATTACCTGGAGACAATCCGATGAGACCAGAATCTTTTTAAGCATTAAATCATTAGCTGTGGCCAAAGCTTCCCGCACTGCTAAGGCCTCCAGAACCATCGGGTCTGAAATTCGTGTCCAGGTGACCGAAGAAGACCCTAAATATTTTCCATATTCATTCTGACAAACAGTAACAAATGCTCCTCGATCTCCATGCACAGAAGTAGCTCCATCGACATTACATTTAGCGATTCCCAGAGGTGGATGAATCCAGGGTTGTCTCGCCATCTTGGGAGGCCTGGTAGCTGATGATGTTGGAGCAAGAGCCTCAAGCTCTGCGATGAAGCGCTTGATGAACATATGTGTTGACATGGGTGGCTGAAACACATGTTCGTAGATTGATTCCGACCCGCGTTCCATATCGCCTACAAAGTCACAACCATATACATAAAAGCCACATGTGGTAAAGAGTCATGCATGGTGAACAGCCATAACTTTGCATTTTCTTCTCTGGTAATTATCATGTGCCCCACCATCTCTTCGTTTGCCCAAGCCCACACTGATCTTCAAGATAAGCAGTCAAGTAATGTGTGGTGCCATCTCTTTGATTTTTTTAAAGAAAATCATGGATTAAAATGCAAATTTCAAAAACGTTCCACAATTTCAAAAAATGGGAAAAAGAAAAAGAAAACCCCACAAAGAAAGACAACAACAACAACAACAACAACAACAACAACAACAACAACAACAACAAAGCATTTAGTCTCAAACAAGTTGGGGTAGGCTAGAGGCGGAACCCATAAGATCTCGCGACCAACTCATGGCTCTCGCACATGGATAGCAAGTTTCCACATACCCCTGCCAATAGCTAGTTCTTTGGTGATACTCCAATCCTTCAGGTCTCTCTTAACGGACTCCTGCCATGTCAAATTTGGTCTACCCCAACCTCTCTTGACATTATCCGCATGCTTTAGTCGTCCGCTATGAATCGGAGCTTCTGGAGGCCTACGTTGAATATGTCTAAACCATCTCAGACTATGTTGGGCAAGTTTCTCTTTAATGGTGAAAGAAAACCGGTAGAAAAAAAAGATTAAAGTGGTTCCGGACAGGTTCTAGAACCTTCCCTTGTCTTGTGTAATATGCCTTTTGGGAAATACCTAACTAGCATATCCTTATTCGGTGCAGTATGCGCCGAACATGATATGCCTCATTTTCTCCTTGAATCTCCCAGCCTTCCAACTTCATGCTCGTCTAGCTAAAAAAACTTCATGCTCATCCAAGCAGCTCCCCTATCTCCATAATCGTGGACAACCACCGCTGGTTCTTCCCGTTCTCCACCCGAGGTCTTGGATCGGGGCTTCACCCATGAGGCCATCCGCCATTTGGAATTCAAATAAACTATCTATCAGGTTGAATTGATCAATGATTTTGTTTCGGTAAAGGGTGAATACTGGTGTCTCAAAATAAAGCGTCAAGCAGATATAAACACACTGCCCAAAGTCATAAAATATCATATCTTTTTCTAAGCAAGAAAAAACAAACCCGAAGCTATCAAAACAGGGATCGACAAACGATAGCAACAACCATATCCGCGACCATCTCTTGACACCACAAAGACAATGAGGTTCTTCAATAACAATGCCTTAATGAAGGGAATAACGCTCTAGATCCAGCGTCACCGCATCCAACCACCAAAGCCAGATTATATGTTTTCACCCCAAAGAACAAGTTTGATCATTTCTGAGCAATGTCTTCAACAAGATAACGATGCAAAAAACATCACCAATGTATAAGCAACTCAGGTCGGACCAAGGGGTTTCACCCCGGAGCTCGGGACCGGGTACTCGATAAGCACCACCAAATCAAAATCAGTCATCTGTTGTCGCCGGCACTTTTCTGCGATCCCAGCAGTTACATGTGATGGGCTAGGAATCCCACCGCCATCGTTGTACAATCATACCGTGTGTCTCAAACCATCGTCCATAGATTATATCTCATCAGTTAAGGAAACTGACCAGAGTAAGAGCCGCCAAAACCCACAAAGCAGCCTTTCGGCTACATCCCGCAACTTTTTCGGTACGAGGCGCCGACAACAGCTAGTGGATCTAGAGAGAGGAATCCTCGCGAAGACCCTTCGATGGCCACCGTAATCCGCAGATCAAGAAGCCGGTTGGTGCCGCCAGTATACTGTCTGATGGATAATACTGCTGCCGAGTGGCGTTGGTCACATAGAGGGCGCCGCCGCAGGCAGACAGCCGCTGACCTGAGCAAGGATTGGCGAACATGGACTGCCCCCACCGACAGTGAACTAGGCATGCAAAACTTCCATCTTCCGCGACCCCAACCTCAAGGGTTGCGGTTGGGTCGAGAAGAAGATCATTCCTCATGGTCTTGTCCATCCCGGTCTAACCATATCTGGGTAGGGGGGAGGCACGAGGCGTCGGTGGGAGACTGGCGGGCTAGAGCAGGGATTCCGAGGCCATCTTGGCTAGGACTCCATGTTCCAGGCTGGAGTTCCTCGGCAACAAACCGAGAATGGCGAGCCATCGGTGACTCACTCGGGGAGGGAGAGAGTGACAACCTCGGGTGATGCAAAGGCGGGCATCTCGAGGGGAGAGAAATCCCTCCGTCCTGAACTGATAAATGATGTTGTACTAGTCGGCACTCTGCAGCTAATCCAACACCCAGACAAGGCCCTATGCCTTTCTCATTTTATTTGTAGGTCATATTTTCCAGTACTGCTCTTTTCCTTCTCTTCCATGTTTTTCTCTCATGAGAAATATTAGTAAGTAAAAGATTGTTTTTGTTGAGAATAGGAATTGCATATCTCGCTTTTCTGAGCAATAACTCTTTTGTCCACCCTTTAGTTTAGCAACTGGATAAATGGTAAAGCCTAAAGGGGTTAGTGATCTTTGCAGAAAACTAGTTAAGACAAAGGTATACTCTAGTGTGTGATTTTTTGGTGAAGTTTGCGTTGATTTTGCAGGACACTACGACAACAATTGCGAGGGTATTTTGCACAATGGAATATATCAAGTCTGATTTGCGCAATAGAATAGGCAATGATCTCATGTATCTTCGTCTCGTTACTTATGTTGAAACCTATGTATATTGCATTCATATCAAATATTTGCATAACCATATAAAGGACTGCTACCATAACAAAGTACATTCTTTTCTGTTCCTCCTGTTTAATTTGTCTACACGATTTTCGGTCAGAAAATTTTGACATGACAAGGTTTTGAACCTAGCACCGCCACAGGTGGTCAGCCTATGACCTAAACAAATCAAGTAGATGATCTATAGATATAACACATGGAACCATGCATGCAAGAGTTCGTTCAAGCTTCTTTGTGCCGCCTAGCGCTGATCGATCAGGGTCTCGGTGCTTCGGCGGCTGGTCCAGCCGGTTTTTGGTTGAGAAGGGGCTGAATCGCCTTCACGACGATCGTCATGTTCGGTCTGAAGTCGGATTCGTACTGCACGCACAGCGCTGCCACTGCTGCTAGCTGAAGACATGAAAACACAACCTCGGTACAGACACGTACTGTTAAATTTTACAGTTTGCCGGATTTACTACAGTGGCATACCTTGGCGACGGCTTTTGGAGGGTAGTCACTGTTGAGCTTTGGATCAACACATTGCTTTACTTTATCTTCGCTCAACCTTGGAGTGGCCTGCCTCAGAGGATCAAGAAACACATATATGTAAGACCATGCATGACAATACACCGATAAGTTTATCCAAAGGTTATTGAACACGATACCCAAGTAACAAGACTTTGCTGCCCTTTCGGCATGGTGTGATCGACCGGTTTTCTTCCCGTCAGTAGTTCTAGTAGGATCACGCCGAAGCTATAGACGTCACTCTTTTGGTTGATTTGCCCTGTCATAGCATATCTGAATATTACCAAATCCCAAACAGCAAAATGTGTGAGCAAGGTAGCAAAACTGAGAGAATATATGAATTAAGAAAAAGAATTCATAGGGTCGATCGGTCTTACTCTGGTGCGTGGTATCCAAATGTTCCTAGCACACGAGTCGAATGTAACCGGGCAGCGGTGTCTGTGCCCTGGTTTGTCAGGTTGAAGTCGGCAATCTTGGAGCTGAATTCGTCGAATATTAGGACGTTACTCGACCGAATATCTCGATGAACAATCGATGGTTGGACTTTTTCATGTAGGTACTCTAGCCCCCTTGCCGCTCCGTAAGCTATCTTGACGCGCTGAGCCCAGTTGAGCACCGGCCCGGGTTCAGCGCCCTGCACTCCTTTCTTGCCTGCACGGGCCGGTAAGAATCGATCGGTAAGTTACAGTTAATTACAGTATGTTAATTTAGCAGTCACCTTGACATATGCATATAGATCAAAATTAGAATTGTGGTAGAGTAGACGCACCGTGCAAGATATTATGCAAAGAACCCATGGTTGCAAATTGATAGGCCAGCATGCGGTTCCCATCCTCCATGCAATAGCCCAGGAGTTCCACGAAGTACTCGTTCTTAAGCTTGGAGACCATTGCTAGCTATGGCAATGAGATCGATCAATCATGACTCATGAGAAGGAAGAATCCAAAGGCAATTCATCATCGATCGGATATATATTCAGATGAGAGGATGATGGATGGTTGGCACGCACCTGAGCAGAGAATTCGGAGTCGGACTCCGTTGAGGCGCTGGGATCGAGCTTCTTGATGACGGCGGGGCGGCCGTCGCTAAGGGTACCATTGTAGACGCGGCCGTAGGAGCCCTCGCCGATGAGGGCCTTGTCGCTGAAATTGTTGGTCATCTTGTTGAGCTCGTCTAGCGGGATCGCCGGCACGTCGATGGTGACCACCTTGGGCGGCCCTCCGGGCCTCGCGGCGCCGGGCCCCCTCGGCCCGCCTCTGTTGCCTGCATGCGCCAAAGTCGTTTCGTTCATCAAAAAACTGTCTGTGATCACACCAAGATCCGTGAAAAGAGACGATGAGTTGATACCGGGAGCGTTGACGTTGGGCGGCGGAGCGGCTTGGTTCGCCGGCGGGCCGTACGTGTCCTCCTCGGCGCTGCCGCAGCAAGACATTGTTCTCGCCGGCCGGACACGATGGGTTGGTTTGGGGGCGGTCAGCAGATCATGACCTGGATGGACGTGGATTCCCAACAACAGAATAGGATCGATCAACACATCCTCCAATCCCCAAACAAAATGAATTCGATCAAGGACTAAAATAATGCGGAATCGCTGATCCGATCAAGAACTAATTCAATCAAGATTTGGAAAATCTGGCAATGTGCCAGTGTGGATCTTGCTAGATCCTCCAATCCACGAAGAAAATAAATTGGATCAACGATGCAATGGAAGAATCATAACCCGGTGATTCCCAATCTAGTATGAGCATTAATTACCTCCCCGAAAATTTCCCACCGGAGAATGGTCGTCGGTGGATCAAGAACAGCGGCGGTGTTTTGTTCCCGGGTAAGAGATTAGTGGTGGCCAAGGGTGGGGGCTCCTTTTTTCGCGCCAAAGGAGGCTCCTGTTCCGTTTTAACTGGTTCCTTTACTTTGTGCTCCTGCCGTGTCCTATTATTAGCATGCGAGATGTTACATCAAGAGAGTGAGAGCGCCGTTCCATGCAAAATGGTCGTCTTCCTCCTTGAGGATTTTGTATTGTTATTTATCGACATAAGCACTTGCTGACTTTTAAATTATTATAATAAATAAATGCATGCATAAAAATTAATATGTTAATTCCCAGATGAACTTTTCAGGTGGTCCACGTGCAACATCTATGTACCAGTCTGGCTGCATGTGCAACCGTGTAAGGGCGTGTTAGGTTGCCTGCATAACACCCAGCGAGGACCTCGGATGCAATGTTGGGCCGCTTTGGTTATCTGCTCGTGTGGTTGGGCCTGCATAGCATGGTACTCGAAGCGGCTCATAGCTTGGCTTTGGAGGAACGACGGAGTTGACTGTTACCAGCGAGTCATGCTCGGTGCACGCGCAGGGGACGAGCGGGTGATGTCGCGCTGTTTCTCAAAGCCGCGTCATAAATCCCTTCTCGCTTATCTCAATGTTCACTCTCCCCTCTCAAAATCACATTCTCACCAACCGCGAAAGCGGGCATCGGAGGGTCGAAGATCTGGACGGCGAGCACCGGCTTCATGACCCTTCTTCAACCTTTCGTCAATGGAAGTAAGCCAATGTCTACCTGATTTCACTAGTAGAAAAACACCTAATAGTCCCGGTTCGTAAGGGCCTTTAGTCCCGGTTCATGAACCGGGACTAATGGGTCGTTACTAATACCTCCACCCATTAGTCCCGGTTCAAACACGAACCGGGACCAATATTCCTCCACGTGGCCCTGTGCGCCGAGCCCAGTCAGGGGGCCTTTGGTCCCGGTTGGTGACTCCAACCGGGACCAAAAGGCATCCACGCGTCAGCATTCCAGTGGCTGGGGGTTTTGTTATTTTTTAATTTTTTTTTAAAGGAGGGGGGGGGTTGGGGGTTTTGGGGGCTTAATTTAGGTGTTTCATATATTGTGTTAGCTAGCTAATTAATAGAGAGAAGTGTCCTCTCTTATGTCCGTGCTTGGTCGATGCTACGTACTATATATACATAAGTGATCGAGAGAACCATTCAGTACAGAAGTTCGTCATGCATACCGAGAGAAGTGATCGACCGACCTCTCCTTCTCCGAGAGATTGGTCAAACAACAAGTTTTCGTATATCATGTATCTGACGCTACTGACTACATACATGTACAATATGTATAAGATCTCTTAATTACAATCCCCTAACAATTGAAATCAATTTCCACATGGTATTCTCCGGCTTTATTGATGACGTGGTCAAGAAAGAATCCCGCCAATTCCTCTTGAATTGCTTTCATGCGATCTGGTTCTAGGAGTTCATTCCGCATCTGCCACGTCTAATTTAAAGAAGGGGGTTAATTAATACATATATATGAATGAAACTCAACAGAAATGATGGTGTAATAAAATGAAATTGTGAATATTATTGCTTACGCACTTCATATTGTCTTTGAGAGTAGCCCCGCTTGTTTTTCAAAGTCGCGTTGTGGATGAACTCTGCACACGTAGTATCCACAGAAATCATTTCCTTCTTCCTGCCACAAGCACTTTACGAGAAATAGAGGTCAATCAAACTCATAATGAAGCGTTATAAATGACATAGAATCAACGGGAGATGCGCGCAACTAGCTAGCCAATAGTACTTACTTTCGGGTATGTATATCGCAGCTCCTACGGCAGTCCCGGAGCTTGTGCGGTGAACTGTTTCCAAACCCTGCAAGACAAAGAAAATAATTATTATTACTTGAGATATCAGGAAATGAACAAAAATTTGCCGATATGGTGCGATAATGATCGATTGAACTTACTTGCTGAGCATTTCAGTCGTGTCCGCATAGGATTTGGGATCTCTCCGTCTCGAGTCTAAGACGGTTACTAGTCCACGCTCAAGCTTAATCTCCAGAAGAATATCGTGGTACCTGCGCACGCATGCATAACTCATCAATTACATTACTATAACCTCACTCGAGTAATAAGGGAAACCGAATATGCACACGACAGTAACACTCACTTGCCGTTGTAAGGAAAGAGTATGGTATCTTTGTTTTGATTTTTGATCAACGATTGTAGCATGTTGTCCTCGGCCTCTTTGATGTCCTTTTTAACCAGAAATTCATCTATGATATTTGTGTTAATGAACCCAATATCATAAATTTCTTGTTTTTTGCACTCGACGATCTTCAATCTGCATAATATATTGAGGATAATTAATTATAAATACATGAAATGAAAGAGCCGAGCTATATATAGAGACTTAATGACAGAAATAGTACTTACAGACAGTAGCAAAAGACCATTAGTTTATCGAGGGCCTTTTGATTGAAGAACGCGAAGAACTCATCAAATGGAACAGTCAACAGATCATTTGTAACGAGGTCGTGCTCCTCTTTAATATGCAGATACAAAGCATTCGTACCCTCAGACTCTCTGCAGGTTTCCATGTACCAATTATGGAATCTTCGCATCATTGTTGTCAAAGATTTTTCATCTTTGACGAGAGGCTTCCCGTACTCGTATCTGTGTTCGTCCACCTCCAAGAAATCAGGAAGTGCATCGTCAGGCAGTTAATCTTCAAGATTGCCATAACCGGCCACCGTCCCCGGAGCATTAGACACATTGAGCGGGGGGCACGATTGCTGTGCTTGTTCGCCGAGCTGGGCAATTTTTTTCCCCTTTGCTCGTTCTTTTGACCTTTTAGCACTGACAGTAGTTCCCGACCGCTGGGCTTGGAGATATGTCTGTTCAGTAATGCGCTCATAGTTGGTTCTCGGCAGAGACTTTGGTGGTTTCCTCAGGGCATCGATAATGCGCTTTGCTTTCACCGGATCTACCTTCTCCTCCGGAGGTGGATGTCTCTTTGCTTTCACCCCTTCAAAGAACTCCTTCATGTGGGTCCGCACAATTGTATCGTTTTCCTCCTCGGACCTCTCGTACGGTAACTTCTCTAGAGGCTTGAGAGATGGACCGTATTTGTATTGCCTCCCGCCTCTGGTTGTGCTGCTAGACGCCGGAGCAGACGGAGCGGCTGCGGCATCTGTCTTCTTTTGTGCTTGCTTACGAGGCGGAGGAGAAGGAGTACGACGCGCCGGAGCAGCCGGGGCGGCGACGGGTCTCTTCCGCCCTTGCTGGCAAGGCGGAGAAGGAGGAGGCTGCTGGCTGCTCGGGAGCGCCGGCGCAGGCGGAGAAGGAGGTGGAGTGCCGCCATGCGCCGGAGAAGGAGACGGAGTGCCGCCACGCGCCGGAGAAGGAGGCGGAGTGCCGCCACGCGCCGGAGAAGGAGGCGGAGTGTCGCCACGCGCCGGAGAAGGAGGCGGAGTGCCGCCACGCGTGCCCTGATCGTCACTCGCCGGAGGAGGAGGCGGTGAAGGAGACGGAGTGCCCTGACTCGCCGGAGGAGGAGGAGGAGGCGGAGGCGTCTAGTTCAGAAGGTTGATGAGCTCCTTCCGCCATAGGCATGGAGTCTTCAGAGCACAACCCAGCCTAGTCTCCCCTTCACCGGTAGGGTGCTCAAGCGGGAGGTCCTCAAATCCCTCCGTTATTTCATCCACCATCACCTTAGCATATCCTTTTGGAATCGGCTGGCAGTGATAAGTTGTGCCGGGTCCACTAGGATAAACTTGGCCAACAGCCGCCTTGACCTTCAAATTCATCCATCGCGCCATAATGTGGCAATTTTGAGACACCGTGATATCATCCACGGGATAGCTGGCAGGAGCCGTCAAGACATGCTCCGGCTGAAGTAGCTCGGTGGAAGCCACACTGCTTCTCCGCTGAGATGGCGGGGTAGCTTCGGGGGAAGCTTCGGCAGGTCGTTTGCTGCGATCTGCTGCTTCTCGTTCCTCTTCTCGGTCATCTAGCCCCATTACCCTTTCGTGCAGCGCCTGCAGTTGGTCCTGCTCCAGTTTCTTCCTCCTCTCGTGGGTTTTGTAACCCCCTGCGTCCGGAAAACCAACCTTCCACGAAATGAAGCCTCGCGTGCCTCGTGTCCGTCCAGGGTGCTCAGGATTCCCAAGGGCCATTATGAGCTCGTCCTTCTCCCTGTTTGGGAGGAACGTCCCTCGCTACGCTGCATCGATATAGTGTCGAAGGTTCTTGACTGGTATTTCCAGTTGCTCGTCCGTCCACTGGCACAACCCTGTTACAGGGTCCAAGGTTCCGCCAGCCCCGAAGAACCAAGTCCGGCAACGGTCTGGCCAGTACATTGTCTCTGGTTCGATCCCTTTTTCAAGCAGATCATGCTCAGCCTTGGACCACTTAGGCCGGGCTTTGAGGTAGCCACCTGACCCCGTGCGATGGTGAAGCTTCTTCTTCGTAGCATTTTTCTTGTTTGTCTCCGACATCTTCTTACTCTTTTCCGATGTCTTGTGGGCCACAAATGCAGGCCGGTGATCTTTGATCTTCTCATATTTGCCGATGAATTCTGGTGTCTTTTTTTCTTCGACAAACTGGTTCAGCTCTTTCCTCCACCTCCTCATTAGGGTTGCCATCTTCTTAAGAGCACAAGACTTGATTAATTGCTCTTTAACTGGCTTCTCCGGATCCTCCTCTGGCGGTAGGGTGAAATTTTCCTTCAGCTCAGTCCAAAGATATTCTTTCTGCATATCATTGACATAAGACACCTCAGGGTCTTCCTCCTTAGGCTTATACCACTGCTGGATGCTGATCGGGATCTTGTCCCTAACAAGAACCCCGCACTGAGCAGAAAATGCCTTCCTTGTCCGGATGGGTTCAATCGGTTCACCGTCGGGCGCGATTTCTATGATCTCAAACTTTTCATCTGAGCTCAACTTTTTCTTCGGGCCTCGTCTCCTTACCGAAGTTGTGCTCGATCCGGAGGGCTAGAAATTATAAGGAAGAAAGACGAGAGTAATTAACATGTGTACATATACCAAAACAATGGAAGCATCAATTAACTAGTTAGCACGGGCTTAACTAATATATATATACCTGGCCGGGCTCGGTTCGGTCACCGGAGCAGTCAACACGGTCTCCTTCTTGTACCTCCATTGTGTCACCGGAGCCATCATAAACATAGTCCTCTTCTTGTACCGGCATTAATGGGCCGAAGCCATCATGAACATAGCCCTCTTCTTCACCCAGTTCTTCCAGCTGACCAACGGTGTCGAGGAGAAATGACGCAACTTCATCCCTTCCATTTGCGATTATGTCCCCCAATATCGCTTTTGTTTCTTCGTCTCGGGAGTGCTCCATAGTTTCTGCAAATATTTACAACATGTCAATTATTATTCAAACATGGTACAGATGGATATATATATATATATATATATATATATATATATATATATATATATATATATATTAGTGCCAAACGTAGAACTAGCTAGCTAATCACAATAAGGAATCATGTTAGTGGCCTCGACGCTGCTTCTCTAGGGTTTGGGGTCGCCTCGACACAACAACGCTTCAAGGGTTTGGGGTGGCCTCGACGACAACGCTCTTTTAACTTGGTAAATTTGGGTGGCCTCGAGAGAGTTAATTTGTTGGGTAGGGGCGCGGCGGGAGGGGGTAGGAGACCAACATCGTTTTCTCTCTAGGGTTTGGGTGTCCTCGAGAGTTTTGGTCGAGCGAGAGGGCCGAGGGGGGTGCTGCCGTTGTATAAGTTATCACGGTCGAGAGGGGGTATATATATCGACCGCCCCTCATGTCGAAGTTATCTCGAGGGGGTTATATCGACAACGACGAGAAAGGAAAATAATTAAGGAAAAGGAAGAAAAGAGGAAGAAGGAAGAAGGAAGAAGAAGAAGAAAAAAAAAGAGGAGAAGAAGAAAGGAATAGAGGAGAAGAAGAAAAAATAGAAAATCCTCTATTCCTTTCTTCTCCTCCTCTTCTTTTTCTTTTTTTTTCCTCTTCTTATTTATTTCTCATCTTCTTCCTCTCCTCTTCTTCCTCTTCTTATTTTCCTTTTTCCTCTCATTCTTTTTCTTCTTCTTTCTTCCTTCTTCCTTCTTCCCGGCGGCCTTTGGTACCGGTTGGTGGCACCAACCGGGACTAATGCCTCCCACTTTAGTCCCGGTTGGTGCCACCAACCGGGACCAAAGGCCCTTGTGCTGCCCGCCTCGGGGCCAAAGTTTAGTCCCACCTTGCTAGTTGAGAGGGCGCGCAGTGGTTTATAAGCCCCACTGCCGCACCCCTCTCGAGCTCCTCTCCACCGCAGGCTTTCGGGCCTACTTGCTATTGCTTTGCCTGATGGGCCTTCTGGGCCTACTGCGGGCCTGAATCCTGGCCCATAGTAGGGTTTCATGTCGTATTCACGCCGTGGGGGCCCAGTAGGAGGCATTTTTTTTGTTTTTTTTGTTTTCTTTACTTATTGTTGCTATATTTATTTTTTTCCAGTTTTTTTGTTTTCTTTTCTGCATTATTTATTTTCTTTTGTCTTTTGGTTTATTTTTTAATTGTTTTTGCTTTTAGTTTTAGGAAAATTATAAACTTTCTGTTAGTGCCATTAGTTTTCAAATTTGAAAACACTTTTTT
>NC_057795.1:688164930-688182430 GCF_018294505.1 Triticum aestivum
TTGCTTTTAGTTTTAGGAAAATTATAAACTTTCTGTTAGTGCCATTAGTTTTCAAATTAGAAAACACTTTTTTTGTTTTTTTGTTTTCTTTCTTGCTTTATTTATTTTATTTTGTTTCTACTTACAATAAAATACTTATTGTTGCTATTTTTAATTATTACAAGGGCCGAACCATAAGACATTAAAGCATTTCAAATGAACCCTGAAAAAGTTGAAAGTTGGCATGGTATCATAAATTGACCCAGATAGCATGTGCATGTACAAAACGGACAATGGTATCATACTCATCAGTTACAAAGTTGGCATGGTATCATCATAATAGTTGCGGGAGAAAGTCTTAACTTTACTTCGCTTGTGTCATTTGCTTATTGCGCCGTAACCATGGATAATCTTCATCGTTTATCAGGATGCTGGGGTCAGCCTTGATTTTGAAGGGAGGAATTTCATGAAACTTTTCATAATCTTCAGACATGTCTGTCTTGTCCTCCACTCCCACGATGTCCTTTTTTCCTGAAAGAACTATGTGGCGCTTTGGCTCATCGTATGATGTATTTGCTTCCTTATCTTTTCTCTTTCTCGGTCTGGTAGACATGTCCTTCACATAGATAACCTGTGCCACATCATTGGCTAGGACGAACGGTTCGTCAGTGTACCCAAGATTTTTCAGATCCACTGCTGTCATTCCGTACTGTGGGTCTACCTGTACCCCGCCTCCTGACAGATTGACCCATTTGCACTTAAACAAAGGGGCCTTAAAATCATGTCCGTAGTCAAGTTCCCATATGTCCACTATGTAACCATAATATGTGTCCTTTCCCCTCTCGGTTGTTGCATCAAAGCGGACACCGTTGTTTTGGTTGGTGCTCTTTTGATCTTGGTCAATCGTGTAAAATGTATTCCCGTTTATCTCGTATCCTTTCCAAATCAATACAGTCAAAGATGGTCCCCTGGACAACAAGTACAGCTCATCACAAACAGTGTTGTCACCTCTGTTACGTGCTTCCAACCAACTGCTGAAAGTCCTGATGTGTTCACATGTAATCCAGTCGTCGCACTGCTCCGGGTGTTTGGAGCGCAGACTGTTCTTGTGTTCATCGACATATGGGGTCACCAAGGTAGAGTTCTGTAGAACTGTGTAGTGTGCTTGAGACCAAGAATATCCGTCCCTGCATATTATTGAGTCCCTTCCAAGCGTGCCTTTTCCAGTCAGTCTTCCCTCATACCGCGATTTAGGGAGACCTATCTTCTTAAGGCCAGGAATGAAGTCAACACAAAACCCGATGACATCCTCTGTTTGATGGCCCGTGGAGATGCTTCCTTCTGGCCTAGCGCGGTTACGGACATATTTCTTTAGGACTCCCATGAACCTCTCAAAGGGGTACATATTGTGTAGAAATACGGGGCCCAGAATGACAATCTCGTCAACTAGATGAACTAGGACGTGTGTCATGATATTGAAGAAGGATGATGGGAACACCAGCTCGAAACTGACAAGACATTGCACCACATCACTCCTTAGCCTTGGTATGATTTCTGGATCGATCACCTTCTGAGAGATTGCATTGAGGAATGCACATAGCTTCACAATGGCTAATCGGACGTTTTCCGGTAGAAGCCCCCTAAATGCAACCGGAAGCAGTTGCGTCATAATCACGTGGCAGTCATGAGACTTTAGGTTCTGAAACTTTTTCTCTGCCATATTTATTATTCCTTTTATATTAGACAAGAAACCAGTCGGGACCTTCATACTAAGCAGGCATTCAAAGAAGATTTCCTTCTCTTCTTTGGTAAGAGCATAGCTGGCAGGACCTTCATACTGCTTTGGAGGCATGCCGTCTTTTTCGTGCAAACGTTGTAGGTCCTCCCGTGCCTCAGTTGTATCTTCTGTATTCCCATATACGCCCAAGAAGCCTAGCAGGTTCACGCAAAGGTTCTTCGTCACGTGCATCACGTCGATCGAAGAGCGGACCTCTAGGTCTTTCCAGTAGGGTAGGTCCCAAAATATAGATTTCTTCTTCCACATGGGTGCGTGTCCCCCAGCGTCACTCGGAACAGCTAGTCCGCTGGGACCCTTTCCAAAGATTACGTGTAAATCATTGACCATAGCAAGTACGTGATCACCGGTACGCATGGCGGGCTTCTTCCGGTGATCTGCCTCGCCTTTGAAATGCTTGCCTTTCTTTCGACATTGATGGTTGGTCGGAAGAAATCGGCGATGGCCCAGGTACACATTCTTCCTGCAGCTTGCCAGGTATATACTATCGATGTCAAATAAACAGTGCGTGCATGCGTGGTATCCCTTGTTTGTCTGTCCTGAAAGGTTACTGAGAGCGGGCCAATCGTTGATGGTCACGAACAGCAACGCCTTTAGGTTAAATTCCTCCTGTTTGTGCTCATCCCACGTACGTACACCGTTTCCATTCCACAACTGTAAAAGTTCTTCAACTAATGGCCTTAGGTATACATCAATGTCGTTGCCGGGTTGCTTAGGGCCTTGGATGAGAACTGGCATCATAATGAACTTCCGCTTCATGCACATCCAAGGAGGAAGGTTATACATACATAGTCACGGGCCAGGTGCTGTGATTGCTGCTTTGCTCCCTGAAAGGATTAATGCCATCCGCGCTTAAAGCAAACCATACGTTCCTTGGCTCACTTGCAAACTCATCCCAGTACTTTCTCTTGATTTTTCTCCACTACGACCCGTCAGCGGGTGCTCTCAACTTCCCGTCTTTCTTATGGTCCTTACTGTGGCATGCTCTCTGTTTTTGAACAGACGTTTCAACCGTGGTATTATAGGAGCATACCACATCTCCTTCGCAGGAACCCTCTTCCTGGGGGGCTCGCCGTCAACATCACCAGGGTCATCTCGTCTGATCTTATACCGTAATGCACCGCATATCGGGCATGTGTTCAGATCCTTGTACGCACCGCGGAAGAGGATGCAGTCATTAGGGCATGCATGTATCTTCTGCACCTCCAATCCTAGAGGGCATACGACCTTCTTTGCTGCGTATGTACTGTCGGGCAATTCGTTATCCATTGGAAGCTTCTTCTTCAATATTTTCAGTAGCTTCTCAAATCCTTTGCCAGGCACAGCATTCTCTGCCTTCCACTCCAGCAATTCCAGTACGGTACCGAGCTTTGTGTTGCCATCTTCGCAATTGGGGTACAACCCTTTTTTGTGGTCCTCTAACATGCGATCGAACTTCAGCTTCTCCTTTTGACTTTTGCATTGCGTCCTTGCATCGACAATGACCCGGCGGAGATCATCATCATTGGGCACATCGTCTGGTTCCTCTTGATCTTCAGCAGCTTCGTCCGTTGCAGCATCATCGTGCACATCGTGTGGTTCCTCTTGATGTTCAGTAGCATCATCGTATTCAGGGGGCACATAGTTGTCATCGTACTCTTCTTCTTCGCCGTCTTCCATCATAACCCCTATTTCTCCGTGCCTCGTCCAAACATTATAGTGTGGCATGAAACCCTTGTAAAGCAGGTGGGTGTGGAGGATTTTCCGGTCAGAGTAAGACTTCGTATTCCCACATATAGGGCATGGACAACACATAAAACCATTCTGCTTGTTTGCCTCAGCCACTTCGAGAAAATCATGCACGCCCTTAATGTACTCGGAGGTGTGTCTTGAACCGTACATCCATTGACGGTTCATCTGCGTGCATTATATATAATTAAGTGTGTCAAAAATCATTACAGAACATCATGAATAGATAATTAAGTGACCAAATTAATAGAAGTTCATCATCACATTAAAACCAAAGTACATACAAAGTTCTCATCTAACAACATAAAGCTCTGCAGAGCATCTAAATTAATTAAACCATACACTGAAACTATGTAAAACATTTCAATGCGAAAACAAATACGATCATAATCGCAACCAATGTAACAACTGATCCAACGGCATAATGATACCAAGCCTCGGTATGAATGGAATATTTTCTAATATTTCTAATCTTCAAGCGCATTGCATCCATCTTGATCTTGTGATCATCGACGACATCCGCAACATGCAACTCCAATATCATCTTCTCCTCCTTAATTTTTCTAATTTTTTCCTTCAACAAATTGTTTTCTTCTTCAACTAAATTTAACCTCTCGACAATAGGGTCGGTTGGAATTTCCGGTTCAACAACCTCCTAGACAAATAAAATCTATGTCACGTTGGTCGGCATAATTGTCATAAACAATAAATGAACCAATAGTTATGAAAAGATAATATATACCACATCCGAATCATAGACAGGACAAGGGCCGACGGGGGCGGATACCAAAACCATCGCACTATATAAGATGCAATAATAAAAGTAAGAAAATTATACAAGTATCTATATAAATATACAAGTAAGAATATTTTTTTTCCTTTCAGAAAGAAGATAAGAACAAGAGGCTCACCACGGTGGTGCCGGCGACGAGATCGGCGCGGGCGATCGACGGCGGTGAAGACGGGGACGGGACGTGACAGACCGCTAAACCTAGACAAATATTGAGGAAAATGGAGCTTGGAGGTCGAGCTTGGAGAGGAGAAAGCTTAAGTAGTGTGGCTCGGGCATTCCATCGAACACCTCGTGTGCATAGGAGGTGAGCTAGAGCACCACAAAGCTCTCCCCTCACCGGCCACGAAAAAAAGAGCACTGGGAGTGCTCTGCTCGCGGGCGAGGGGTAGATATAGGCAACTAATTGGTCCCGGTTCGTGCCACGAACCGGGACTAAAGGGCGGCCTTTGGTCCCGGTTCACGCCACCAACCGGGACCAATGGTGGTGGGCCAGGAGCGAGGCGCATTGGTCCCGGTTCGTCCCACCAACCGGAACCAATAGGTCCAGCCGAACCGGGACCAATGGCCCACGTGGCCCGGCCGGCCCCCGGGGCTCACGAACCGGGTCCAATGCCCCCATTGGTCCCGGTTCTGGATTGAACCGGGACTAATGGGCTGACCCGGCCTGGACCATTGCCCCCTTTTCTACTAGTGTTTAGGGATCCATGTAGGGATCGATTTATACTTAGAGGCTTCGGTTCGGGTGTTGATTTGGGTTTAGGGTCTGATTTCAGGTTCCATATGACCAGATTAGGGTGTCAGATTAACGATTTCATATGGCTCGATTAGGGTGTGGATATGGGGTTAGATTATGGTGTCGATATGGGCATCGATATTGGTGTCCAAGTCCGGTTAGATTTGATTGTCAATATAGGGCTCGATTAAGGGTTTGATAGGGCTTGAATTGATCATGTCGGCATGAAAAAAATCTTGATCTTGGTGTAGGAGCCCGTCAACAGTGATGGTGAACTTGATATTGTGGTAGATCCACGTGTTTTCCATGCCGGTTTCAATGCTACCATGTCCAGCTTCATGATCAGTCCATGCTAGTTTGTTACACGTGCTTTTTGTGTTGATCTTCATGGTCATTCTATGGTAATTCGCTACATCCATTTATCTGGTTCAGTTTTATTAGCATGACAAGCGTTTCAAGGCAAGGAGATTGCTAAGGGCAGCATCTGGTGAAAGAGTCAGGGGCAGGGCAACGAACATCGGCCATTTCCATGAGTTGGTAGGTCCAACCCACTTCTGCAAAGTGATTTTAGCACATGGGTTGGAGCTAATGTTGATCTCTACTGGCTTTCATAAACACATGGGCACAATCCCATGGGATATCTAACTCAAGAAGAACAATGGGTGCACCTGAAGGTCAACATCTAGAGATCAACAAGAGGCTAGCCATTAGGGGTGGGCTCACTTCGTCGTTGCTCACTAGCATATTAGCTACCTCATCACCTTCAAGGTGATGATCGAGGATGCCTTCAACGTGAATGTATTCGACCTTTCGAGCGCTGAGGTGCGGGTCCAGGCAGCCAGTGTGCGTTGACTATCTGCTTTTGAGTCCGTCATCGCTATTATGACTATGTTTGTTAATGTTGTGTGAACGCTTGTTCAAATTGCTATCATCACAAATTACTTTGTGCTCCTGCCGTGTCCTATTATTAGCATGCGAGATGTTACATCATGAGAGTGAGAGCGCCGTTCCATGCAAAATGGACGTCTTCCTCCTACAGGGATTTTGTATTGTCATTATTTGTCGACATAAGTTCAAGCATTTGAATAGAGCTCATGGGTTTGGAGAAGGTTCATGAAATTTTTAAGAAGTTGGGAATGCAAAATGTTCTGAACTTTCAAAAAGTTCATGCATTTTAAAATAGTTCGTGAATTTGGAAAACAAATCAATCATTTTTTTTTAAGTTGACATATCTGAAACAAATTTAAGACTTTGAAAAAATCGTTTTAAAGAAAATCGTAAACTTTAAACAAAAAAATTATGAAATTTAATATGAACTAAAAAAAAAAAGCAAAACAAAAACTTGTTGGAAGATTCTAGAAATTTCAAAAAAACTGGAACTATGAGCTCATACATGGGCCGGCCTGCTGACCACACGTACGTTTACATGGGGTGTGCGCTACGAGAAGAGCTGTAACCAGTGCTACTTGCGCCAGATAGGGTTTCATGTGACTATCTACGTTAGGTGCCAGAGCCGGATCGCTCATGTGAATTGAACTGGTTATTGCTAGACGTAAAAGGCAGTCAGATTCTTGTAAACCATAACAAATAGTTTTTGATTTTAGAACATGAGCCGGAGAGCAGAAATTAATACCTTCTACTTCCTCCGTCCCACAATATAAGCCATTTTTGCGAGCTAATGTAGCTTGCAAAAACGTGGGATGGAGGGAGTATTTGAAAAGATTTAATTCTTTTCTTCTATACCTCTCCTGCTCATTGTTTCTCCTAGCTTTTTCTTTTGTGGCATCTACATCTTATTTTGTGAACAGAAAAATGGTGGAATGTACATTTAATTAGCAGAGAGTTAACTGTTTGAATCAAACACATATAATGTGGATCTATTCTACTAGTATTTATACATGTGCAATGTCATCTTAAAATTAATGAACTCATTTTGCTAAAACAATACATGCTAATAGATTCAATGCAAAAAATTATTGTGGAAATAAGGATGCAGAATAAAAGTATTGCTGAGGTAGCAATTAATATGCAAGCCCACTTTATGTTAAAGTGTGCAAGCCCACTTTCATGACAAAGAGACGAATTCGAAATATGTACTACTTTACTTTCTCTTCTTCGTGATGGCCATGTCTTGCTCTTTGCGAGATAGAGCTCCGTTTCCGCTCAAATGCATCGTAGGATGGGCTGGCCCAATAACATGGAACCTTTCACTGGTTTTCACCTATTTTGAGAAGGTTCCACGATTTTTTTGGTCTTTTTCTGCACTTTTCTTTAAGTTTTTTTTTCGAGTTACTGTGTTCCTTTATTACTTTTTACATTTTTCTTTGTCTCAAATACACGTATACTTTTTAAATATATGTTATTCATCATGCGTATACACATGGAATATTTTTTATACACTTTGGACATTTTTCCAACATCATGAACATTTTTTCAAATATAAGTTTTAGTTTATTGAATAAATGATGAATATTTTTCCAAACACACGTTGAATTTTTTTTAATGGTACTTAAATATTTTTTAAAGTATGTGAACATTGTTTTACATTGTATTAACATTTAAAAAATATGAAAATATTTTTTAAATATGTGCACTTTCTTTAAATGATCTGAAATTTTTAATTTTTTATAGTATTTTTTAAAATTACACGAATATTGTGTTTGCACTGCAAATTTTTAACAAATGTCATGAAATATTTTCTGAATATATGTTAAACTTGTTTTCATATACAAGTTGAATATGTTTTGAATGGTGCCAAACATTTTGCTAAAATTACACAAACATATTTTTTTACATTGTACTCCCTCCGTTCCTTTTTACTCTTGCATATAATATTTTTGTCTAGTCAAATTTGATAAACTTTGACCAAATTTATATAAAAATCATCAACATCTACAATATCAAATATACATAATATGAAACTACATTCAATAATGAATCTAAAGATATTCCTTTGGCATTGTAGATGTTGATATTTTTTTTCTATAAGTTTGGTCAGTCTAGAGATACTTTGACTTCAAACAAAAGTTATATGCAGACTAAAAAGATACGGAAGGAGTATTAACATCTAAAAAAATATGTCATGAACATATTTAAGAAACGTGTGGATTTTTTTAATGGTACAAATATATTTTTAAACTACATCAGTGTTTGTTAAATGTCGTGAACATTTTTTTCAGACACACGAAAAATTGTTTAATGGGATGAATTTTTCTGTAAAACAGCGCAAACAATTTACATTGTGTTAACATTTTTCCAAGTTCAGGGTGAATGGTTTATCAAATTTGAAGTAAATTAAGTATTGAAATATATGTCTATATAATATTTTAAAATATTAATAAAATTAATAATAATACAAAAATAAAAAAGAATGAACAAGAAGCAAAGAAAAAAAATGAATGATCAAGCAGAGAACAAAGCTACTGTGCGGGGTGCCCTCCTAAGGAGAGACCTCCTTCTGTCTTGTTGCGGCTGAGACAAAGCAGTGCCCACTCTTCTCCCCATTCTCCTCCACCGAATCTTCTTGGGCTCACCATGTCTTCAGTATATCCACTACATGGTCCAATAGGTATCAAGTATGGCATTTTTAATGGGAAGAAGGATCATTACATAGTTTATATTGATCACCCGAGCATATTTCTCTCTTCCTTCCTAATTTTCTTCCGCACCGGATTCATTAAACTTTCAACAAAATCACACGAGCATCATAATTTTTTCTTCTTTGAACCATCTCCCTCCTCTGAAAACAAGCATGTGTGGTGATTGAAAGGCATGAGGTTATGCCGCGCTCACGCAATACAATTTTTCTATCTGCTCGCCAACCTAAAAGCCAACTCATATAATTGTTAACTATAGATATTTACTACTTTATCACTGCTTGACTCGCCTTCTTCTCTCACAAAGTTTCTTGGAGTTCATGCTGCATCTGCAGCTCGCTTCTCTTCTCTCTTGTCCAACATAGCAAAAATATTATATTTAAATTCTTATAGCCTTTTTATATCATTTTATTGTACTTACTCTTTTTTTCATAACAAACTTCCAATCTATTCATCTCTGATCATGGTAGTACAAACAATATCAGAGGTAATAAAAATTAGAACCAGGTCGTGGACCACCTAACGACGACTACAAACACTGAAGCGAGCCGAAGGCATGCCGCCGTCATCACCCTCCCTTGCTGGAGTCGGGCAAATCTTGTTCTAGTAGACAATCGAAAAGTCGCCGTGCTAAGTCCCATAGGACCAGCGTACCAGAGCGGCAGCCATCACCGATGAAGAAAGTCGTCGATCGAAAGCATCAAACCTGTAAACACCCAAACCAAGATGAACAAAGACCGGATCCAAAACAGATCCACCGAAGACCAGCACCGACCAAACCCTGTGAGATCCGACAAAGACACACCTCCACACGCTCTTCGACGATACTAGACGCATCATCGGGACGGGGATATAATGTGGGAGACATTATTCCTATTGAGGGGCATCATCGCCGCCACACAGCCCCAACCAATAAACTGAACCAAGGAAGAACAAGAATGGGGTCCCTCCCGCCGGCGGGGGCTGAGATCCTACGCACCTCCATGGCTCAAAGGCCATCGGTGATGGGGCGGATCAGCGGCGGCGCCGACGGGAGAAAGATGAAAGTTAGGATGTTTTATTGTGGAGGAAGAGAAGGCTTGGACTTATTGTACTGACTGTAACCGACGTGACGTGTCTAACTGGAAAAGGGCCAACACAATTCACAAATATTCCTTTCGTTTTCATTTACACTGCATATTAGATTTGTTCTAAGTCTCATTTTATAAGCTCAAAATAGATGATTACATGACTCTGAGGTGGTGAAGAGTTTAAGATGTAGTTTGCCTTCCGCAAAAAAACGTACCTAGTTTGCCTGGCTAAACAACATGCCTGACTACTCCTTTGTACTTTCCCTTTCTTGAAGAGGTTTTTCTCCAAAGTTCTATGAACATGTGTTGTCTCTTGACCCTTCTGATCAGTTCCGTGTGTGTGCTTGTTTTCGCATTATATGTAACTAATGATACACATGATTACCTTTAAAAACATGAATGAAAGTCATCTAAGGATCCTATACAAACTAAAGATAAGTAAGACAACTGCTTAGAGAAACAAACCATTGTTTTCTCAAGCACAAGTGCTTACTATATCTCCTCTGATTGTTTAAAAGCATGCTTGTATCTCCGTGTCACTAATTAGACCAACAAAATACATGTAAAGTGCCACAAAATTATATCACTCATTTTGTATTCTAAAGAAGTTTATAATTGTATAGTTTTCGGGGGTATATAGCTTGCACTTCCTGGTTCATATTGATGACCTATGGTTATACACATGCCTTATAAATCTGAAGGGGCAGTATTTGGGTAGTAGAGGTGACAAAATAATTGCCTACACTTTCCAAAAAAACTTGGGAAAATTGTTGAGCATATATATTAGTTCCGTGCGACACTAGATACACGCCACTAGTAGAAATCTTACTAGTGGCGTGCGGGTGGTGGAGCCCACCACTAATAAGGTTTTATGTAAATGACACTTTACACCGGCATAACACTTCTGGCATTTCTCCTTCCTTTGCTAAGCCTCCCCTTCTCCATGTTCACCTAGCTTCCCTACGTTGGTCGTCTCTGTCATTGCCACAACTCTGGCCTAAGATCTCCTCCTTGGTAGCGCTGGCCAGCCTCCCTCACCTCATCCCCTTTGCTAGCCACGCACTCGCTAATGTGTGTGGGTCTGTCTCTCGTCATTATGAATGTGATACGGTGGTGGTCGCGCCACCCAGCCACCTATCACGGGGAGGACAAGGTGATGGTCCGAGGTGGTTGTCGTCGGCTCGATGGAGCGACAGCGCAGTCGATGCTGGCATAGGTTGGCATCCGTGGAGCAACATGGTCGGGCGGGTTTGACACTGGTGCGACGGTGAAGATCACGTCGGAAAAGGCTTAAAATTTGTGGGCACGTGTTTATAAACCAAACACAATACTCTAGGAAAAACTTCCATCAAAAAGGACGTCGAATAACCAGTTCAAGAAAACTATGAACTTAGGTCGGATTCTTTTCGCGCAGAAAACAGATCTAAACATTGATGCACTCATCAGATGCTTCTTGGAATTTGAATGATTGGATCAAGCTGAAATTTTGAGGGGTTATCGACATAGGAATTCCTCGGTCGATCAACGGTTGGATCGTCCAAAGGACGTCTAAGCTGACTGTTCGACTGCTCGCCCTAAACACATTCAGATTCCCGTCCAGATTCGACGGGGCTCCGGTATATTGCCGATTTTTGGAGATTCCTCCATCGGAAGTCGATGAAATTTTACTGGGTTGTTCTAGACTCAATTCCGCATAATTTCACCAAAGCATCGTCAAAGCGACGCTCGAGGAGGTGGGGACGGCGAACATGAATCCGCTGTCCAGAAAAAACTACACGATCACGTGAGGGCAATGTTTACATTAAGCCCCCGAGCTTCATGGACGATTCTTTTGTGATTTTGGATGAGATCGGAGTTTATGATGGTAAAGACACCCGTACGATCATAGCGACCTGACATGGAGCGTAGTCCTTGACCCAACCGAGGTGACCAATCGAGCCAGATAAGAAGATGCCGATGTCGACGATGAAGCTTGGCTCCACCATGTAGATCGCGCAAAAGCCCATCTGAATGAAGGAAATATGCCCTAGAGGCAATAGGTTTCATCACAATAATCATTATAGATAGCACCTTTTATCTTGTCATAATCAATTGGAACCTCTTCCAAAAAAGTGGATTCATCACTAAATAAAGTCATGACATCTGCAAATTCACTTTCATCAATATAATCATCATAAATGGGGGGCATGCCTTCATCATAATAAATTTCCTCATCAAAACTTGGGGGACTACAAATATCATCTTCATCAAACATAGCATCCCCAAGCTTATAGCTTTGCATATCATTAGCATCATGGATATCCAAAGAATTCATACTAACAACATTGCAATCATGCTCATCATTCAAAGATTTTATTCCAAATATTTTATTGACTTCTTCTTTTAACACTTTGGCACAATTTTCGTTTCCATCATTTTCACGAAAGGCATTAAAAAGATGAAGCATATGAGGCAACCTCAATTCCATTTTTTGTAATTTTCTTTTATAGACTAAACTAGTGATAAAACAAGAAACTAAAAGATTCAATTGCAAGATCTAAAGATATACCTTCAAGCACTCACCTCCCCGGCAACGGCGCCAGAAAAGAGCTTGATGCCTACTACGCAGCCTTCTTCTTGTAGACTCGTGTTGGGCTTCCAAGCGCAGAGTTTTGTAGGACAGTAGCAATTTTTCCTCAAGTGGATGACCGAAGGTTTATCAATCTGTGAGAGACGTAGGATGAATATGGTCTCTCTCTAACAACCCTGCAACCGAATAACAAAGAGTCTCTTGTGTCCCCAACACACACAATACAATGGTAAATTGTATAGGTGCACTAGTTCAGCAAAGATGGTGATACAAGTGTAATATGGATGGTAGAGATAGGTTTATGTAATCTGAATAAATAAAAACAGCAAGGTAACTAGTAACAAAAGTGAGCAAAAATGGTATTGCAATGCTTGAAAACAAGGCCTAGGGTTCATACTTTCACTAGTGCAAAGTCTCTCAACAATGATAACATATTTGGATCACATAATAATCCCTCAACGTGCAACAAAGAGTCACTTCAAAGTTTCTATCGGAGAACGTAGGACGAAAACATGCATCAACGGATCAACCCTTATGCATAGATTACCCTAATGTCACATCGGGAATCCGCGAGTTGAGTGCCAAAACATACATCAAGTGAATCAATAGAACATCCCATTGTCACCACAGATATCCCATTGCAAGACATACATCAAGCGTTCTCAAATCCAATACTCAATCCAACATAACGAACCTCAAAGAGCAAGACTCAATTCATCACAGCAAGAGATAGAGAGGGAAGAAACACCATATGATCCAACTATAATAACAAAGCTCACGGTACATCAAGATCGTGCTAAATCAAGAACACAAGAGAGAGAGAGAGAGAGAGAGAGAGAGAGAGAGAGAGGGAGAGAGATCAAACACATAGCTACTGGTACATACCCTCAGCCCCGAGGGTGAACTACTCCCGCCTCGTCATGGAGACCGCCGGGATGATGAAGATGTCCTCCAATGATGGTTTCCCCCTCCGGCAGGGTGCCGGAACAGGCTCCCGATTGGTTTTTCGCGGCTATAAAGTTTTGTGGCGGCGGAACTTCCGATCTAGGGTTCTTTTCGGAGGTTTCTATATTTATAAGATTTTTTGGCATCGGAAACAAGTCAAGGAGGTGCCCAAGGGGCCCACAAGCCTTAGGGGCGCGCCTAGGGGGGTAGGGCGTGCCCCATGGCTTGTGGAATCCTCAGGACTCTTCTGGTCCAGCTCCGATGCTTCGGGGGTCTCTTTTGGTCTATAAAAAATCACCGTAAATTTTCAGCTCGTTTGGACTCCGTTTGATATTCCTTTTCTTTAAAGCTCAAAAACTAAGAAAAAATAGAAACTCACACTGGGCTCTAGGTTAATAGGTTAGTCGCAAAAATAATGTAAAATAGCATATTAATGCATATAACATCCAAAACAGATAATATAATACCATGAAACAATCAAAAATTATAAATATGTTAGAGACGTATCAAGGCGTCAGGAGGAAACTATGATGGAGTGGTGAAGGAAATTAGATCTTGACAAACTCTCTTTAATTCTTGTACTCATATTCATGAGTCTAGGTTACTCAATGTTGAACCTCATAAGCTTGCTAGGAATGTTGTTTGGTTAGATCAGGGTCGCCACCTCTGGATGGGGCAGCCTCACAATCCTGTTGTAATCCCTACAAACATTCAGTTGAATGAATAAAGTTTGGCAGGTTTTCTAAAAAAAATGCCTTGCAGGAGCCTCTCAAGGGTAAATTTTGATGAGGCACAGCGCATGCCACTTCGCGCGCTATCAACCGCCACCACATGCCGTGTGCGGGATTTTTCTTTTACACGTTTTCGGGTTTTAAATGTTTTTTTTTGCTTTTCCGGTTTTGCCTTGTTTTTCCTAGGTTTTGGACCAAAAGAATACAAAACAATATTGCATAAACATATTTTTATTTCTTCTAAAATTGTATGAACAAAAAATTTCAATTTCATGCTTTTTGTAGAAAATGTAATGGATATTTTTTAAATGTGTCAACTTAATGGTTTGTACTATAAATTTAAGGTTTTTTGAAAATTTTGGTATAGACTACATACAAACTAAAATGAGAACAAACAGATTAAAGTGTGTCTATATAAATATGAATCATGTAAAAACTAAAACCCCTTATAATAGTGAACGGAGGGAGGATATTTTTATATGTCATGAACATCTTCCAAAAAGTGCGCTTACAAAAATCTTGAATGTCATAATATTTTAAAACTTATCGTTAGCATATTTTTAAATGTGCGAAAAAATTAAAAGTCATGAACATTCCTTCTATTGGTACGAGCATTTTTTAAAATGTCACGGACAATTTGTTAAACATGTGAACATTGTTATTTTGAATGGTATGTGTAGTTTTTATAAAACATCTGAACATTATATTTATAAAACGTAATGAACTGTACATAAACTAGCGAAAAACAACATTGAAAACCCAGCAATAAAAAGCAGAAAAGAAAAACTCGCAGACTAAACCAGCATTACACAGGCCACAGAAAAAGCACCGCAAATTGTGTAGTGGGCCGGCCAAGTAAAAGAGGTTCGCGTTGGCCCACCAGGACATCCAAAGTGACCCCTGCGGGGCAACTCTTATTCACGACATCACTAATTAAGAAGCACTCTTTGCACGCTTTTCTGATTTGACGCATTTTGCGTCCAGTAGTCGATGGTTCGCACAGACCCGATCAAGCTAGCGGTGAACTGGGACGGTCCATTTTAGAAGTTAGTGTATCCAATTTTGGGAACATTCTGGAAGGTTCTAGCCTGGGTTTTCCGGTTTTAGGAACATTCCAGAAAGTTCCTAAACCGATTTTTACTTGTTTTTCACTTTCTGTTGGTTTTTTTGTTAGTCATTTTTTCTTTCTCTTTTCTTCTTTTTTGTTCCATTTCTTTTCCTTATGTTTCTGTTCAAAAATTTCACAACTTTTTCAGAAAAAAATGGGGATTTCAATAAATATTTCCGTTTAGAAAACTTATTCGCTAATTTCAAAGAATGTTCATGTTTCCCATTTTTGTTTGGAAGATTCACACAATGTTGTTGTTTTGAATATTTTTTGCAAATTTAAAAAAAATCAAGTTTTAAAATTTTGTTTGGGAGTTTCAATAATTGTTTGCATATTCTAAAAAATGTTCATGTTTGAAATTTTGTTCCGGAGGTTAAAAAAATGTTGCGTTCCAAATTTTGTTTGAAATTTCCTAAATATTTGTGTTTTAATTTTTTTACAGAGTTCCGAAAAATGGTCCTGTTTTCAAAAAAAAATTGCAATTTTAAAAATGTCCCCTTTTCAAATAATTCTCCTGTTCATGTTTGTCCCGGAGGTTCCAAAAGTTGTTCAGTATTTTTGTTCCTGGTTTTTAGAAATGTTTTATTTTCTAAAAATTTGTTCACAAATATCATAGGACATTCCCCTTTTTTCAAACAAATGTTTTGTGTTCGAATTTTTTTTAAAAAAAACTCGGATCTGTGATATTGTTTCGCACATCTTAATAATCATATATGCTCGCTAGCTCAAGTGGTGATCCCTGAAGAACGTGACGTCTTTTGAATTCTACGCAACCTGAGAGTTTTTCCTTTTTTTCGTAGACCCATTTATTTGAACCGTTTTATCTCTTAAATCGTGGGTCCAAATATCGAACCATTTTCACCATTGGATTCCTCGCGTCGAGATCTTCCAAACTAGATCCTATATTGATAGGTTTTGACAAACTTTTTTGTCCAAAAAATGGACGAAAAAATTAAACTGGGAGCACATTTTTTTTTCCGAAAGAGGCGTGATTGTGCCTCTCACTGAAGCAAATATGTGCCTTCACAAGAAGTAAACTCATGCCTCTCGTGAAAGAAAATAATATTTTTTTTTGTTTCCGAGAGTGCCTCTCACGGAAGCAAATCCATACCTCTCGCGGAAGCAAACCCGTGCCACTGCGGAAGCAAACAAAAAAAAATCTGTTTTCAAGAGGCACAGCCTTTTTTTGGGTTTTCCCCTTTTCCTGTTTCCGAGAGGCACAGCCGTACCTCCCATGAAGCAAATTCGTGCCTCTCACAGAAGTAAAAAAAAATGTTTTTTTTTGACTGGCACAGCCGTGCCTCCTCCGGAAGCAAAAAAACACGTTTTTTCGCTCCAGTATTTTTCCCAAAATCTAAAAAAGACATGTTGAAAACCGAAAAAACCATCTAAACAGCCAAAAACGTGTGCTGAAAAATAAAAAAATTCGGATGGAGCGCCCAGAGCGCGACACGGGGCGTCGGCTGAGAGCGCATGGCGCGCTCTCAACCCCGAAATAGCTACACCTAATCAACGCCCCCCTCCACCCTCCCTTATAGGGTGGGCCTATGCACCCAACTAATAACGAATTAAAAACTGCCAAATCAGCAATTACGTAAGGTACATAAAATTCCCTATGTAGGTGTAGCATTACTCCTCTCAACCCACTCCAAATGACCCTTGAGGAGGCTTCCCAAGAAGCGCTCCTTTAGTTGCTCCCCTTATTCCCAGACCGTTACGATGGAAAACGTCAAAACGAGGTAAGTACACCCCCTCGAACTTCGGTCAGCCCAGGTGCAAGGCGGGGCTCACATTTTTCTTCGTCCAGCTAAAAAAAATCGATTCTTTTTTTTCTTTTCTGTGTTTGTTTTTATGCTTCTTTAAAAAGGTCACGATTTCAAACACAAAAAAACTTCTGCATTAAAAACAATTTTCACGAATTAAAACAATGTTCAGTGTTAAAAATAAATGATTTTTTAATTTGATGAACAATTTTTGTATTTTGCTGAAGAAGTTTTTATGATATTTATTATTTTGATGAACATTTTATTTGAATTTGATGAACAAATTTTGAACAGAAGAACATTTTTTTAACTGGATGAACATTTTTTGAATTCCATGAGCAGTTCTCAATATGATGAACATTATTTTAAATTGACGAAAGTTAGTGCTTAATAAACGGTCAACAATGAAGTTAGTACTTGAGACAAGCCAAGTTTCTAAATCCTACAAAAAGAACTATATAGTAAAAACAAAAGTACAGCAAACTAGCTCATCTGGAAACAACGAACAGTGAATTGCAACTCGCAACGTAGGAGGCACTAGCTACTACAGCTTCCATCCACGGTGTGTATATAACAAATATATATCAGCAGCAAAACAAAAAGTTATAGTAATGATTAAGAAAAAGACCAACATAGCCATTGGGAGAGAAGAACAAAAATTGGGTAGCTACATATGGTACACACACATCA
>NC_057795.1:688182668-688185723 GCF_018294505.1 Triticum aestivum
AGGACAAATAAAAAGTACAGGTGGTGTCAACCATGACAAAATTGTGACTGGATACTGTGCAGGAACAAATCTACTGGATCACACACTCACACTTCTTGAAGCCATCATTCTCCCCCTCGTCGTCCGACAAACCTTCGTCGCTGTTAAAAACATAGCTTCAGTATTCTGTGCAAGCAGTATGTATACATTCCATGCTAATACCCACCGAGCCTAAAACTATTGGTGACAAATGCTTTCTAAAGAGTTAAAACTGTCGTATTCTGGTGTGTATGGTGACAGTGAAAACAAAATGGATTTACAGATTAGAGTTTGCACACAAAAGAACTAGGGAGAGAAGCTACCGACCTTGTTTCAAATTCTCTGATCTCAAAAAGTTCTTTCCCACACGTGTCAGTCCAGTGAACTTTCCTCCGCTCCATACCAGTTTTCAAGGTTTGCACCTCCTCCAGAGACTCCCGTGGTTGTTCCTCGCCGTCACTTACAATAGAACCGCGGTCAGACGAGTCCCTTTTCGAGTTACTCTTAAGACAGCCTTTTCTCCCGCTTCCGTTGATGGAGGAACCATTGGCTGTTCCTTTCCTGCTTGTGGAACTGGATTGCTGCCGCGTGTTACTTGAGCTCAATTTCGGAGGAGATGCGCCCTCAAGCCTAGCAGGTGTGCAGCCAAAGCACGTGAAAGAAGCACATTTAGCAGGAACGTCGTCTTTTGTTGGAGGCGGCTGCCCCGCATGCCCAGCGTCCCGATCGACTAGTCGATAGTGATTCCAGGACGATGCCCTCACAGGTTGCTCTTCAGTTCTCCGGCCAAGCAGCAAAAGCGCAAGGCCATGGCTGTATCCTGATGCGGATGATGAGAAAAAACCTCCTCCCTCCACAGCCAGTAGCATTTCAGCTTCTCATCCAGCCACCATGAACTGAATCTAATAGACAACTCAATCAAGACCACCGGACCACCAAAACAATGTGTAGTAGCAGGAGCAGAATATCTTCAGCCGCTACCTTAATATGCTGCAAGATGAATAACGTAATAAGTTGTTGGAACTATAAACCACTAAATCATTTGGAGAGACGCATCAGTTTTATAACAGAAAAAAAGCCAAAGATTAACCACTCATTCATACAGTTATGCATTAGTTCCCTGCTATGCTACTGTTTGACTTTCAGTAGGTAAGGTAAGCAGGGAACCATTCTAGTCAGGTAATCGGCGGCGTGACTGTGCACAATTTTATTAAGTGCACAATTGAGGAACTGATCCTTTGGTTCAGATATCTCCCTGACACAGTTGGCTGTCTACCTGAACCAAGTATTAGTTACTTATAAACATCATGGATCCACAACTAAGCAAGAAAGAGACACCTCGAATTGGACATAATCTCAGCACTAGACGCGTAATATCTTGATCAGCTCGCGCCGCAAGACAACAATGTCTGCATCTGAATACCAAAGTTCAGCTCAACATGTCGATGAAGATCTTACCGGAATAGCAAGTGAAAGCCGCCATTCGCAAACACAAATCTGGCCATCAGGCCAGGGGTGGATCCAGATGAAAACATGTGGAGGTAAGCAGGGTTTAAGTAACAAGCCACTGGATGAAACATGCTCATACCTCAAACCCAATGGCCAAAGATTGCGGAAGGGTGGAAACAGCAGGAACACAATGTCACGGTGAGGAAAAGAGGTAAGAACGATGGTGGCAACTCGCAGGAGAGGTGGAGGTGTTCGGGGGAGGGAGGGAATGGGGGCTGGATTGAGGCGTCGGCTGTAGCTGCTGGTCAGCTGTAGGACAGGTGGCAAGACAGTGTACACACACAGAGGCCAAGAGATTTAGAGCCGCGCTGGTTTGGACTTGGGTTGGTAGGTCAGTGGTCAGCAGGAGTAAGAGGAAACAAAGGTACATGAAGAAAGAGATGATGGAGTTTGAGTTGATATTTTTCTTTTCTTTAACTAAATAAGATATTTTTTCAGTGTTCTAATTATCTTGCAAAACAAAATGTGTAATTAGTATAGGCGTATATAGATACATAAACATGCAGTATAAGATACAATGGCAAGGAAACATGCTTCTTTGAAGAGTCAAAACTGGTGTCTATTTGTCACTACAGTGGCAGCAAGAATGGTATCTACCAGTTACTAACATGAATAGGTCATGACTATAACACGGTGCATAGAACATTTGAGTTTATACCTTTGTTTCTAATTCTCTGGTCTCAGAAAGTTCCTTCCACACGTTACTAAACTTTTGCCAGCTTCCGAGTGCACGCACCCGTTTTAGCGACCCACGTGGCTCCTCGCCAGCACTTACTATAAATCTATGGCGGAGGATTCTCTTTAGCTGCAGGACGAATAAGATGTTGGTCATAAATTCATTTCGAGAGCAATGGCAATTTTCATAACGCAAGGCACACAGAAACTCAACGATACAAGTGCATATACATTGTTTGCATGCAATGCTACTGTTGGGAGTGTAGTATGTGTCTATGTGAGGTAAGCAGAGCAGGGAGGTGCACAATTCAGATGTCTATGCACCCTGAGAAGGTACTGAGGAACACATATTCATCCAATCAGAAACTAACTACTACTTGCTTGCTAGGTAAGATCTAGTTCATAGTATTGCACAGTAGGTTGCCTACCTATCTACCTATCTGAACCAATTATATACAGTCAGAAAAAACACCATGGATGGGCTCATACAATAAACCCAAAGGTCCTGAGCATCTGAACTGAATTCCACCAACAAAGCCCAGGAGCTTGTGTTGTGCCCGTGATCACACCACAAATCCAGAGCCAGCCACATCTCGACAGCATTTTTCTGACCCAGAGTCAAGCGTGCCGGTGGCCCAGAACATAGACCCAAAAGGCGAGTGAAAAACACAGGCATGCGCAAACAAGATCCAGTCATCAGGCCAGGGGTGAAAACATGTGGAGGTCAGTGGGGTAGTAACTACTAACCACTGGATGAAAAAATGCTCATACCTCAAAATCAATGGCCAAAGATTGCAGAAGAGGGTGGAAACAGCAGGAGCACGATGTCGCAATGGCGAAAAGAGGTAACAAT
>NC_057795.1:688186019-688191810 GCF_018294505.1 Triticum aestivum
AGCAGTTGAAGGGCAGGTGGCGATACACACACGGTAGAGGCCAAGAGGTTCAGAGCCCCGTTGGCTTGGAGTCTTGGACTTGGGTTCATATGTCAGTGGTCAGCAAGAGGACGAGGAAACAAAGGTACATGAAGAAAGAGATGATGGAGTTTGGGTTGATATTTTCCTTTCTTTAACTAAATATAAGGTATGTTTGCAGTGTTTTCATTGTTTTCAAAAAATAGTGTCTACTTAGTTTAGGTGTAAATACTAAATAGATGCATAAACTGGTACAAGAGAAAATAGCAAGGGATACACACTTCTTCAAAGGGTCAAAACTGGTGCCTCTTTTTATTCCCAGTTAATACTAACATGAATCAGCTATGTGCGTATACAAGGTGCATGGAACATTTGAGTTTGTACCTTGTTCAAATTATTTGATCACAAAAGGTTCTTCCCAACACCAGACCTGCCGGTCCACAGAACTTTTACCAGCTTCCAAGGTTCACACTTGTTTCAGCAACTCACACGGCTCCTCGCCAGCCACTTGGTACAGAACCGCAGCGGCAGGATTCTCTTCAGCTGCAAGATGAACAAACGTTGGAACTAATCAAGTCATGGTAAATCCATTTGGAGATAAGACGCGGAGCAATCGATGATACAACTGCATATACATTGGTTCCATACAATCCCACTGTTGGACTTGCGGTGTGTGAGTTGAGCAGGGAGTGAAGTGCACACTGCACAATTCAGATGTCTCCCTGAGTAGGTGCTGGCTGGCGACTTTCGGGTTTTGCGATTTCGTAATAATCAAAATGGGCTGTGTTGTTGTTATAAGTTCGATGGTATGAATTTGGGAGCGGTGCTCCATAATTTAATAAGAACTATACCGGAGAACTGCACTTATTATTTGGTTTGGGTGGCGTGTATGTATAGTTGATAAAATTAGATATCCCTACCAACCACGACTGCGTCCATCTACAGTTGGATGCCTATCTATCTATCTCTATGAAGTCTGAACCAATAATGCAGTCACCGAAACACTATGAATTGACTAGCATCCGAGCCAAGAAGCGACGGCTGCATGCGAAGCGAACTGAATCCCACCAGACAAGAAAAATCCCCAGGAGCCTGCCTCTGCGCTGGCACCACCAATCCAGAGTCAGACACATCGGGCGCCATTCCCCACTACCCAGAGTGGCGCGTTCCGGCGCCACAGAACCGCATTGGAACGAACAGCCGCAGATCTGCCAATCGGTTCTGAAGGATCCCGCGCCGTCCGGCGGGCAGAGCACTAGCAACCTAGCAAGCGCGACCAACAGCCGCATTGGAAAGCGGAGCCGGCACGGATCCCGTCGGTGAACGGCTACCGGAGCACCGGAGGAGCGCGCGCAGAAAGAAAGAAAGAAAGAAAGAAAGAAGCAGGGGGGCCGGAGCGTCCGGGATCAGGATCACCGTACCTGGGTGTAGGGGAGGGTGAAGAAACCCACGCGCGCGCGCCCCGATCCAGGGGCGTGGGGCGGCCAACGACACCGCGCCGAGATGGAGGAGGAGGCTCGACGACGGCGGCGGGCGAGGTCGGAGGGGGAGAAGAGGGGAGGGAGTAAAAGAATGGAGTGGGGAAAGTAAAAGCGGGAAATAGGAAGGAGAGAAAGCGGGTGGTGGCTTTGGGGGAGGGGAGGGAAGGAGCGTGGACTGGGGGGTGACAGGTGGGGCCGGGGCACGTGGGGTCAGGGCGGGCGGCGGGGGATCTCGAGGGGATGGGCTTTGACCCGGCCTGGGTCGTCGGATCCGCCGCGATCGCCGGCTTTTGCGAGCGAGTGGTGGTTGGACTTGACCGGTGAGGCGCCCGTGGTCTGGTCTCAGTCATCCAGCTCCAGGCAGGCAGGCAAAAAAGGGCCCACCGTGGCGTGCCGGCAAAATGGGCACTCCTTGGCTTTCGGGGAAGAATATTTTGTTCGTGCTGAAGTGGAGTAGACAGTGGTGGGTGCTGCTGTGCAAAATAAGTGGCCACACACGGCTTTGGCCGGGTATTTTTATGGCCAATGGTTTCATTCAAGGGGATGGAAAAAAATACACTAGGGATAAGAAGATTTTTTTTTTTTGAGAAGAGACTCGGAGCTATTATAAAAAGTCAGCGGGAGTACAAAGCACCCCAAACATACTAAAAATCACATCGAGGTCCTTAAACCGCCGAAGGACTACTATCGCCGCCGCCAGAACTAGCCGCTGACAATGCTACTATCGTCGGTCTCCTACCGGAACCGGCCGGACCTTGTCGAGGACAGTTGGGAAGGCTTCACGCGCGTGCCCCTAATGACAAGCGCCCTGGAGCCACAGTCGCTCTCGTTGTCGAAACCTTGAATTGATCTGAAGTGTCACACACCGGATCTCGTTCTCGCACACACATGGCAAGAAACCCTAGCTTTGCCGCCCCAAGGGGGCAGCAGGAATGTACGTCGGAGGTCTGTTGAATCCGTCCAGATGGACGAAGTCAAGGTGAATCGGAGCCAGGAATACCAACTGTAAGAAGAAGCACCGCGGTCCGCCCAAACGCCTCCCTTGACCTAAACGTTGCCCCTTGTGAGGACTAAAAGCACTAACCTAAACTACTAACCGCAGCCAAGACACCGGAATTCTCCCCCCCCCCCCTCCCCACCAGCCGCTGGAGCAGGAGGCGGAGGGAAGCGAATCCACGAGCTCACCGTTTTTGCTTGGAGATGAGGTTTAACCCTCGCCGCCACTTAAGAAAACGAATGATTCGACTGCTTAGAGGGGAGCCACACTTATTACCTTCTCGGAGTAAAGTTGTACCAAGTATTTGACATCCATCAAGATAGGACCACTAATATGATTATGACCAAAAAATAGTAGGGTTGGTGTTGGACACAAACATGGGGTAGTGCTACGCGTTGGTCGGGTGATAATTTAAAAAGATCGATCACCTTGGCAGCCGTTTGCTGAAAATAGCCGCCTAATCTCTCCCACATGAGCATCAACCTTTGCTACAAGCCTAGTGTTGTCCCCGACCCTTTGCAACATGAGCTTTTTTGCAATCTCTGTTGAATCATTTCTTCCTTTGAAACAATACATATGTTGGGATCAGCCCTCTACAACAGGAGCCCTGTTACAATGTCCCCTGAACCATTTTTTTTTTCAAACAAGACCCATGTTGCAGAACACTAGTTCTTTCCAAAAACCAAAAAAGGTAAATTTTGCTTTGCACTTTCTTTTTGCCCTTGGATTTCGTTTGCATTCTTGCTTATATTTTAGAAGAGTTGATCTATGTTGGACAAGGAGGGATACAATCTTAAGGAAGAGAAATGTGAATATTCATGGGCCACCTCCCTTTGTACACATTGGGATTGGGTTGTTGTCATTGCGATCGAGGGCATTATTTTTGTCATTATTGTCATCGGAGGAGGAGGACGAGGAGGAAGATATATCAATGGAAGCCTTGCCCCTCTTCTCCTCGCACTAAGGTTTTGGCAACAAAAACCTTTTATCGGGGTTTTGCATCCCAACGACTCTGGCATTTTGCCAATGTTGGTAGAAAAATAAAATAGAGAATACATATTCGTTAAGTATATCAAAAATTGGAAATCATCCAAAGAAAAAAAAGAAAACTATGACTAAAGGTGAAAAAAAGATAATGTGAATAATTCCAAACTTCCTCTTTGGCAAATTTTAAGGTGGTTGGGTAGAGAATATTATGAACATGAGAATAATATGTTTTTCTCACCGTTTTCAAGAATATATGTCACAGATGTCGCCAACAAAATCTTTGTTTGCAATACTATGTAAGTATTACAACCTCCAGAACGAGATAATGTTAGTTTTTTATATAAATTATGTACCTATTTTTCTTTAATGTTGACTAACCTAGATATCGTATCGGGGTTCGTTGCCACCTCATCTAGCTTGTCGGACCCTCCATTGACACCCTTCCACTCTCGCTGGTTGTGTGTACCATTCGTCTCAACTATTTCTCCGTTGTCTCCGCATCCTTATACACATTATCAATCCATGTGTTGATGTCTTCTACTCGTCGCATCCATACTTGTAGATACTCTTCCAGCTCCTCAATTGTGGTCTCGCCTCTGCCTTGGCCATCCCCTACATACTCATCGTAATCAAGACAAATTTAGAATGTTCTATTGCAAATGTACTCATTTAACTATGGGAGAAATACAAATATATGTTTTATACTAAACTTTTATATTTTTAAATTCATTTGTACCATAGTATAGTCTTCATGGGTACAATTTTTTAATATCGTCATAGTTAAAGACATAACAACATTACTGATTATTAACTATAGTCCTTTTCTCTACACACTTAATGTATATCACCAAAAAAATGTTTTTGCTAAAGTCAAACTATATGATGCAACAACAAACCTCTGTGAATAGTATCCAACAATTGCATTAATTATATAGTGAGCACAATATCTTTGTGTGTTCATGTATATTTAACATCCTTAAATATTATGGTGTAGACCTCTAAAAGAGAACAATCTAACAACATCTTAGAAGTGGTTTCTAGTGCACCACAAGATTATCATATTTATAGAAGCTTCTAAAGCACAAGCTCCCTCCACTTCTAAATATAAGTCTAGAGATTTCAATATGGACTATATACGGATGTATATAGACATATTTTAGATTGTAGAAGCATGATTAGTTTGCTGCCAATAGTTGGCTAGCCAAATGTTGGCATTGCCAAATATTGGCAATACCAATCGAGAAACAAGAATGCCAGTCATCCTTCAGCCTCCTCAGCCGCTTGGCGTTCCTGGCCGTTGGATCTGCGCGCTTGATGGAATCTGGGCCGTCGGATCGACCCTTGGAGCGACCTCGTCCGTCGGATAAAAAAATTTTACTGTTGCAATGAACAGTTTTACCTCGTTCGTGCCACCGCGCGTAATTACCGTGCCCCCACCGGGGCATTTTCGTCATTTTGCAGAGGGGGGGGGGGTATAAAGGGGCGGCTCCCGTGGGAAAAAACCCTAGCCGGCTCCCCTCGCGTGCGCCTCCTCTCCCCTCCCCTCCCACGCGCCTCCTCTCCTCCTTCCCCCCCGCCGCCCAGCCTACTCCTTCCACCCCTCCGGCCGGCTCCTCTCCCGCTC
The DNA here is from genome assembly GCF_018294505.1 of Triticum aestivum. Taxonomy (NCBI): domain Eukaryota; kingdom Viridiplantae; phylum Streptophyta; class Magnoliopsida; order Poales; family Poaceae; genus Triticum; species Triticum aestivum. The sequence goes on from NC_057795.1 coordinate 688,191,127, forward strand.
GCACCGCCTCCTCCTCCCCACCAGCGCCTCCCTCTCCTCCTTCCCCACCTTCGCCCGGTGTCCTCCTTTCGCCCCTCCGATCTGGCGCCGCTCAAACCCGAACGCCCCGCCCCAGCCTTGGGTCGTGCGCCACCTCCGCCGCCGGCAGGAAGGGGCCACGGTGGCCGCCGCACAGCCCGACGACCAGGAGCTCCCCGACGAGTATCCTATAGAGCACTTAGGGCTCATTACCCTCCCCCTCCAGCCCGCTCGCCTCCCTCTCTCCCTCCCGCGCCCGCCTCTCTCTCTCCCTTCCGCGCCCCCTTCCTGCCCCGCCGCACCCACCGCGCCTGCGCACCCGCCACGCTTGCTCGTGGTGCAGCCACGCCTCCGCCATGGCGCCCTTCACCTAAACCTAGGTCATCTCCGTGGGCGCCGCGGGTCAACCGCACCGGGGAGGATGGGGGCGCCACAAGCCTCGTCGGAGGTCGCCTCTCCAGATCGGTGGAGGCCAAGGGCAAGGGCAAGGAGGAGGGGAGAAGAAGAAGGAGGGAGGAGTGATGCTGGGGAGGATGTGAGGCGGGCTCTTCGGTGGCCGCGAGACCTACGACAAGCGCCTGCACTGCCTGTCCAAGGAGGAGGTCGTCGTGCACGCGCGGATGCGCCGCCGGGCCCAGTTCACCTGTCGCACCTTCCGCAACATCA
>NC_057795.1:688192198-688193623 GCF_018294505.1 Triticum aestivum
GACTGTGGATATTGGGAATATACGATTGTGGTTTAAAGCGAACCAGCTTTATTGAACGAAGTATGCAGGGTGCTTTCATAGTTTGGGATCATCCATGGTGACTAGACAGACATGGCCATTCCACCACATGGGCGGATACACTTCATTTTTGGTTCTTAGATTCTATAGTATATCTTCTTACTGGGAATAGATGCACAGATTTTGGTTATGATTCTATAGTATATCACTGTTTTTACTTATTTGGAAAAGTTCAGCACAAAATGAACCATGTTGGAAACATATCTGGGGCGATGATGATAAAACATGGCTGACATAAACTTGTCTTTGATTCTTCGAGGACCTGTGGGCATAAAAAAACCACTCCCCCCTCTTTTGGAACCTTTTCATTCTCACTGAATATTGACGGCTCTGTCTTGGATGGTCACTCTTTGAGTGATAACCAGAGGAGCTTGACTTCAGTGGTGGGGATTGATCTGGTGCAAGAAGACGGTGGAGCCGTGGAGCTAGGTCGTATGATCTATCAAAGGCGAATCTGAGCCATCTCAAATCTCAATGCAACTAATATTGTGGCCTGTACACATTTATTTATCTCCTTTTTTATGTTTAAAAGTGATGAATTGTTGTGGTTGTGGCATCTACTATCTCATTAAGAGCAGCTACGCACATATCACCTCTCGTGGTGTTTGGTTTGCATTCTCATGATTTTGTTGTCCATGGTGGGAACCAGTTTGGTGCATTCAGACTTTTTCTTTTTCTGTTTTTACTTTTCCTTGAATGGCTGTGATCATTCTGCTGTCCCTTGGTGAAAAACTTGAATTGGGAATGGAACCCTTGATGGATTGATGTTTGCTGAAGAAAGTCCTTGCAACAAAGAAGAACATGTAGCAGGTTTTCTATTTTTGACAAGTATTTCCTTTTGTTCCTAATTGTTGTCTCTTTCGTATGGAAGCTCTGAAACAAAATGAGGTGGCCTAAAATTAAGGGTTAATTCTTTTGATAGCTGATTTGAGAAAACAGATTCATGGAATATAAGTACAAGGTAGACTGTAGCATTGATCATTGCTTTGCTTGGTTGAATTTGTGGGACAACACAAATATATAGGTGTGCTTATATTATGTGTGCTTCCTTAGTTTCTTTAGACAAATTTTATAGAGGAGAAAAAAAACCATATTTTCTCATAAATCTGTGTTGGTCTGTTTTGAAAAATTGCCAACTAGATAGCTTCTGCCACTTTTGATTATATTCGGGGGTAAATGAATTTGTACTCGTACAGTTCATAATGCAATTCAGACTCTGTCAATTGTATTTTATGAATAATGATTTTTCTTCGGTTGTTCTGTTCAAATACCCTCAACCTAAGATGTATCTGTGTTATCTTACATTTAGAACTCAAAATCTTATTGTTGAATTTGGCGACTACATTC
>NC_057795.1:688193879-688200429 GCF_018294505.1 Triticum aestivum
TCAGTATAGTCTGCATAAGATGTTTGTGTGGATGTTCTTATATGAATTTATGCAGCAACACTAACTATTGTGTCTGGCCTGCAGTGTTTGGATAGTTTCTTCTTGTGGAAGCTGGGACAATCCTTTGAACTTTTGGACTATGCTCCGCGAGGCATCGCTGTTTGAGAGGATACAATGGGCTTGCTTCATATGCTAGGTAGTTATTCTTTCCTTTCATTGGCTATATGCACTCCTGTAGCCTGTCGTTGATTCTTACATAGCTCTTTCATAATTTGTGTTATATGTGCTCATATGGACAAATTAATGGGTATGATAGTGATTATTGTTTTGGGTATGATAGTGTGCTCTTTGTTTGTTTGTGTGCTGTGATTCAGTTATTTCTTAGTTATTTCTTCATCAGCACAGGATGTTTGTTGTTTATTCTTCTTACCCGCATCGGTATTCTGTTTGTCGTTTATAATCAAAAGATACATACGACAAGCCCTATTAGTAAGCAGAGGCAATCTGACCAGGCTAGAGTATACACTCAAAATATATCTAACCAGGCCAGGCAATCTTTTTTCTCGTATGCAATGCATGTCTACCTATCTTTGTCTGTCATCCTTGCCTTAATTACTAAGTTGCCATACAAACACTGAGGTGTTGTTTCTCACGTGTCTTTATGTATATTCAGATGCCCTCTGCTTTGGATAGATCCTTGTGGTTCTGTCATGCTGGTAATGATATCGGCATGATTGGCCCTGTGAGTTCCTTGCAGTTGCGCTTGTAGGCATTATGCATAGTTGTGTTCTTTGTTTCTGAGAAAACCCTGTGTAGTTTCTGTTCTCAATTATATATGCGCATGTTTTGTTGGATCTTTTTACTTTAACTGATGTAGTACATGATTTTACAGGTTAATTATCAGCACATATACATTCATTGTTCTTCACACAAAAAAATGGATGCTAAAACTGCCTGATACATTATTGTAGAAAGAGCAAATGGCATATTGTATGAACTAATTGTCTCGGTTATATGGTTGCCGAGTGTTGACTAATTTACTCAACAAAGTAGTTTACTCGGTTTTGCAGTTTTGTTCCATTTGGTTTAATCGCTCGGGATTCTTTGGGAGTATTTAGGACTGAACTACACTTTTATAGTAATTGAAAACTCGTTGTGCCTCACATGACACAGTGCAACTGCTACGAAGAGGACATGTGAGTTATGTGTTGGGTGTGGGTGGCTGGATTCCGTGTAGGGATTAGGAGTGCGCCTGCTCTCTCTTACCCGATCCTCACTTCGCCCCCAGCCCTCTTGCCGCCGCCTCTTCCTCCACCCCTCTTGCCGCCGCCGGCCCCGTGCCTCCATCATCATAAGGTTACTACACTAGTAGAAAAGGGGGCAATGGTCCAGGCCGGTCCAGCCCATTAGTCCCGGTTCAATCCAGAACCGGGACCAATGGGGGCATTGGACCCGGTTCTTGAGCCCAGGGGGCCGGCCGGGCCACGTGGGCCATTGGTCCCGATTCGTCTGGACCTTTTGGTCCCGGTTGGCAGGACGAACCGGGACCAATGTGCCTTGCTCCTGGCCCACCACTATTGGTCCCGGTTCGAGGCACGAACCGGGACCAAAGGCTTCCCTTTAGTCCCGGTTCATGCCAGGAACCGGGACCAATTAATTGCCTATATATACCCCGCGAGCAGAGCACTCTCACTGCTCTGTTTTTCGTGGCCGGCGAGGAGAGAGCTTTGTGTTGCTCTAGCTCACCTCCTATGCACACGAGGTGTTCGATGGAATGCCCGAGCCACACTACTTAAGCTTTCTCCACCCCAAGCTCCATTTTTCTCAATATTTATCTAGGTTTAGCGGTCTGTCACGTCCCGTCCCCGTCTTCACCGCCGTCAATCGCCCGCGTCGCCGGCACCACCGTGGTGAGCCTCTTGTTCTTATCTTCTTTCTGAAAGGAAAAAAAACTCTTACTTGTATGTTTATATAGATACTTGTATAATTTTCTTACTTTTATTATTGCATCTTATATAGTGCGATGGTTTTGGTATCCGCCCCCGTCGGCCCTCGTCCTGTCTATGATTCAGATGTGGTATATATTATCTTTTCATAACTATTGGTTCATTTATTGTTTATGACAATTATGCCGACCAACGTGACATAGATTTTATTTATCTAGGAGGTTATTGAACCGGAAATTCCAACCGACCCTATTGTCGAGAGGTTAAATTTAGTTGAAGAAGAAAACAATTTGTTGAAGGAAAAAATTAGAAAAATTAAGGAGGAGAAGATGATATTGGAGTTGCATGTTGCGGATGTCGTCGATGATCACAAGATCAAGATGGATGCAATGCGCTTGAAGATTAGAAAGATTAGAAAATATGCCATTCATACCAAGGCTTGGTATCATTATGCCGTTGGATCAGTTGTTACATTGGTTGTGATTATGATCGCATTTGTTTTCGCATTGAAATGTTTTACATAGTTTCAGTATATGGTTTAATTAATTTAGATGCTCTGCAGAGCTTTACGTTGTTAGATGAGAACTATGTATGTACTTTGGTTTTAATGTGATGATGAACTTCTATTAATATGGTCACTTAATTATATAATGCATGCAGATGAACCGGCAATGGATGTACGGTTCAAGACACACCTCCGAGTACATTAAGGGCGTGCATGATTTTCTCGAAGTGGCTGAGGCAAACAAGCAGAATGGTTTTATGTGTTGTCCATGCCCTATATGTGGGAATACGAAGTCTTACTCTGACCAGAAAATCCTCCACACCCACCTGCTTTACAAGGGTTTCATGCCACACTATAATGTTTGGACGAGGCACGGAGAAATAGGGGTTATGATGGAAGATGGCGAAGAAGAAGAGTACGATGACAACTATGTCCCCCCTGAATACGATGATGCTACTGAACATCAAGAGGAACCACACGATGTGCACGATGATGCTGCAACGGGCGAAACTGCTGAAGATCAAGAGGAACCAGATGATGTGCCCGATGATGATGATCTCTGCCGGGTCATTGTCGATGCAAGGACGCAATGCAAAAGTCAAAAAGAGAAGCTGAAGTTCAATCGCATGCTAGAGGACCACAAAAAAGGGTTGTACCCCAATTGCGAAGATGGCAACACAAAGCTGGGTACCGTACTGGAATTGCTGCAGTGGAAGGCAGAGAATGCTGTGCCTGACAAAGGATTTGAGAAGCTACTTAAAATATTGAAGAAGAAGCTTCCAAAGGATAACGAATTGCCCGACAGTACATACGCAGCAAAGAAGGTCGTATGCCCTCTAGGATTGGAGGTGCAGAAGATACATGCATGCCCTAATGACTGCATCCTCTACCGCGGTGCGTACAAGGATCTGAACGCATGCCCGGTATGCGGTGCATTACGGTATAAGATCAGACGAGATGACCCTGGTGATGTTGACGGCGAGCCCCCCCAGGAAGAGGGTTCCTGCGAAGGTGATGTGGTATGCTCCTATAATACCACGGTTGAAACGTCTGTTCAGAAACGGAGAGCATGCCAAGTTGATGCGATGGCATAGTGAGGACCGTAAGAAAGACGGGAAGTTGAGAGCACCCGCTGACGGGTCGCAGTGGAGAAAAATCGAGAGAAAGTACTGGGATGAGTTTGCAAGTGAGCCAAGGAACATATGGTTTGCTTTAAGCGCGGATGGCATTAATCCTTTCGGGGAGCAGAGCAGCAATCACAGCACCTGGCCCGTCACTCTATGTATGTATAACCTTCCTCCTTGGATGTGCATGAAGCGGAAGTTCATTATGATGCCAATTCTCATCCAAGGCCCTAAGCAACCCGGCAATGACATTGATGTGTACCTAAGGCCATTAGTTGAAGAACTTTTAGAGCTGTGGGATGGAAACGGTGTACGTACGTGGGATGAGCACAAATAGGAGGAATTTAACCTAAAGGCGTTGCTGTTCGTGACTATCAACGATTGGCCCGCTCTCAGTAACCTTTCAGGACAGACAAACAAGGGATACCACGCATGCACGCACTGTTTACTTGACACCGATAGTATATACCTGGCAAGCTGCAGGAAGAATGTGTACCTGGGCCATCGTCGATTTCTTCCGACCAACCATCAATGTCGAAAGAAAGGCAAGCATTTTAAAGGCGAGGCAGATCACCGGAAGAAGCCCGCCATGCGTACCGGTGATCACGTACTTGCTATGGTCAATGATTTACACGTAATCTTTGGAAAGGGTCCCGGCGGACTAGCTGTTCCGAGTGACGCTGGGGGACACGCACCTATGTGGAAGAAGAAATCTATATTTTGGGACCTACCCTACTGGAAAGACCTAGAGGTCCGCTCTTCGATCGACGTGATGCACGTGACGAAGAACCTTTGCGTGAACCTGCTAGGCTTCTTGGGCGTGTATGGGAAGACAAAAGATACAGCTGAGGCACGGGAGGACCTGCAACGTTTGCACGAAAAAGACGGCATGCCTCCAAAGCAGTATGAAGGTCCTGCCAGCTATGCTCTTACCAAAGAAGAGAAGGAAATCTTCTTTGAATGCCTGCTTAGTATGAAGGTCCCGACTGGCTTCTCGTCGAATATAAAAGGAATAATAAATATGGCAGAGAAAAAGTTTCAGAACCTAAAGTCTCATGACTGCCACGTGATTATGATGCAACTGCTTCCGGTTGCATTGAGGGGGCTTCTACCGGAAAACGTCCGATTAGCCATTGTGAAGCTATGTGCATTCCTCAATGCAATATCTCAGAAGGTGATCGATCCAGAAATCATACCAAGGCTAAGGAGTGATGTGGTGCAATGTCTTGTCAGTTTCGAGCTGGTATTCCCACCATCCTTCTTCAATATCATGACGCACGTCCTAGTTCATCTAGTTGACGAGATTGTCATTCTGGGCCCCGTATTTCTACATAATATGTACCCCTTTGAGAGGTTCATGGGAGTTCTAAAGAAATATGTCCGTAACCGCGCTAGGCCAGAAGGAAGCATCTCCATGGGCCATCAAACAGAGGATGTCATCGGGTTTTGTGTTGACTTCATTCCTGGCCTTAAGAAGATAGGTCTCCCTAAATCGCGGTATGAGGGAAGACTGACTGGAAAAGGCACGCTTGGAAGGGACTCAATAATATGCAGGGACGGATATTCTTGGTCTCAAGCACACTACACAGTTCTACAAAACTCTACCTTGGTGACCCCGTATGTCGATGAACACAAGAACAGTCTGCGCTCCAAACACCCGGAGCAGTGCGACGACTGGATTACATGTGAACACATCAGGACTTTCAGCAGTTGGTTGGAAGCACGTATGAGAGGTGACAACACTGTTTGTGATGAGCTATACTTGTTATCCAGGGGACCATCTTTGACTGTATTGATTTGGAAAGGATACGAGATAAATGGGAATACATTTTACATGATTGACCAAGATCAAAAGAGCACCAACCAAAACAGCGGTGTCCGCTTTGATGCAACAACCGAGAGGGGAAATGACACATATTATGGTTACATAGTGGACATATGGGAACTTGACTACGGACATGATTTTAAGGTCCCTTTGTTTAAGTGCAAATGGGTCAATGTGTCAGGAGGTGGGGTACAGGTAGACCCACAGTACGGAATGACAACAGTGGATCAGAAAAATCTTGGGTACACTGACGAACCGTTCGTCCTAGCCAATGATGTGGCACAGGTTATCTATGTGAAGGACATGTCTACCAGACTGAGAAAGAGAAAAGATAAGGAAGCGAATACATCATACGATGAGCCAAAGCGCCACATAGTTCTTTCAGGAAAAAGGGACATCGTGGGAGTGGAGGACAAGACAGACATGTCTGAAGATCATGAAAAGTTTCATGAAATTCCTCCCTTTAAAGTCAAGGCTGACCCCAGCATCCTGATAAACGATGAAGATTATCCATGGTTACGGCGCAATAAGCAAATGACACAAGCGAAGAAAAAGTGAAGACTTTCTCCCGCAACTATTATGATGATACCATGCCAACTTTGTAACTGACGAGTATGATACCATTGTCCGTTTTGTACATGCACATGCTATGTGTGGGTCAATTTATGATACCATGCCAACTTTCAACTTTTTCAGAGTTCATTTGAAATGCTTTAATGTCTTATGGTTCGGCCCTCATAATAATTAAAAATAGCAACAATAAGTATTTTGTTGTAAGTAGAAACAAAATAAAACAAAAAAAGTGGAAAGTCTATAATTTTCTTAAAACTAAAAGCAAAAAGAATTAAAAATAAAGCAAAAAACAAAAGAAAATAAATAATGCACAAAACAAAACAAAAAAACTGGAAAAAAAATAAAAATAGCAACAATAAGTAAAGAAAACAAAAAAACAAAAAAAATGCCCCCCACTGGGGCCCCACGGCCTGAATACGACTTGAAACCCTACTATGGGCCAGGATTCAGGCCCGCCGCAGTAGGCCCAGAAGGCCCATCAGGCAAAGCAGTCGCAAGTAGGCCCATAAGCCTGCAGTAGAGAGGAGCTCGAGAGGGGTGCGGCAGTGGGGCTTATAAACCACTGCGCGCCCCTCTC